>NC_083405.1:112106891-112409921 GCF_020745735.1 Hemiscyllium ocellatum
GACATGTGATGACACCGGTTTAGCGGAAGCCTTCAAGAAGACATTGGATGATAATTCGAATAGAAATAGTGTGCAAACGTATGCCAAAAAAGCAGGGGAACAGTACAGATGACGATGCGCATTTGGACAGCTGGTGTGGACACGACGGGCGGAGTGGCCTTCACTGCACCAATGCATTTATGTAATTCTTAGGTTTTAATAAAGCATACAGTACACCAAGCTTTGTTAATACCACATCGAGTACAAAAGCAACTAAGTTATGTTAAACATGTATTAAGCATTGCTTTGGCTTCAGGGCATTCAGTAGAGCAGTAGCTTGGCCAAGGGCTTTCAGTCACTAGGGTGTTCCAGCAAGCTGGGGCATCAGTCAGGAGTTCAACAGGTTTTGTGTAAATGGGTCGAGGGTAGCTAAAATGGATTGCTGACGACCACTGGTTACTTTGTGTGTTCACCGCTCATCAATCCCATTTTCCTTTCAAATTTACCTTGAACCAAAGAAAATTTGCCCCTCAATGATATTCATAATTGCACACACAATATGCACAAAAATAAATCCCCACGCACAGACCCACAAATCCCCATACATTTATACAGGACACACCCATCCCTCCCATGGACACAAAAAGATATACAAGATTGTGTTCAAACAAATTGGATGTCAGGGAATGAATTGATCATTGTGGTTTATATCCAGAATAGCAATAATAAGTGGATGGTGCTAGCCTATTCTCATTTTAAGGTTGTGCCTAAATTTTACAATTAGACTACAGCTTCATATATATCCCAATAGGTTACTCACTAAATTACCTCTTAAATTCCATTTAATCATTAAAAGATAAATCATATAGTTTCAATTATCAGCGCATTAACTTTATCACCCCTATCCACTTGTGCTAACTGCTATTCAAATAATCCAGCCTCATATTTAAAATCAGACCAGTATCTTGTTGGAAGCGCTGAGCTTGTCCCCATCCTTTCAGTGAGTCTGGGTAACATCTGTTAGTGTGTCATGTTGACTGCTTTCCACAAAGGCAATCTTCAAAACAGTCTGAACACAACTTGGGATTATATGTATAATTATTTCTTCAAGTATAGTTTAAGTGGTGCACTTATAATAAATATGCAGTGCAAGTTACAATGTGTGCAGCTGACTACAATAGATTCAACTTGGTTGTGAAATTGTAGATGTTTCACGAGGTATTTTTGCATATTTTAGGTCTGTTATTGACTTGTTTACGAGTCATTGGTTGAATCAGAGCTTCCAATACTCTTTTGCAATTGTACAAGGTGGTTGTATGCTTTCATGTGCAAATTTAAGTTATTGTTGAAGCCCCTTTGCTTTCAGCAGCAATGTAATATCTTTCCCTGTAAGCCTTTAAGATTTAAATAAAATGGGAAGGAAAGTGAGTGTTTGAATATGATCCACCTGCAGCACTTTACAAATAAGGACAACCAAAAGCCATGATTGCTTTTGATGTCACGGCAGTAAATGCAACAGAATTAATTGGTTTGCATTTTCGGCTGGGCTTATTTCTGACAGGCTGTAGGTTTATATTGAAGTTAAGTGCGATATCAACCTAAGAGGAAGGGGTAAATTCCTCCATTCACCCCATCTGCATGGTGGACAAGCACATGAGATGAATTCTGAACCCCACCACCACATACTCAATGTTGCTGAGGATCAAACAGAAGAACCGTGTGAGATATGACTGTCCAAATATTTCTCCATTGGATGGGGCTTGCTTGCTGTTTAAATAACTGAATGGTGAGGAGCGATACCACTCCCTATCTCAGTGGGGTTTGTGGGGAGCCTTCAGAATGCATGGGAAGGATGTGCTTGTTTGCACTTAATCTCTGAGCCACCACCTAAATTACTGTGGCCCAGGACAGTGGATGTCAGAGAGCCGAATTGACATCCTGGCGGAGGTGGCTAGGAATCATACACCAGCTACCCCACCCTCCAACCTAATCAGAGAGGCTAATGCCGTCACTGAGCAGCTAATGTGGGGCCTCCACTAGGCTCAACCACTATATTTCCTACTCAGACAGGCTGCACTAAAAAATGGACATCAATATGCTACCTTCTTGAACAATTGCAGTTCATGTGATGTAGGTGGATTCACAATGCCATTAGGGAGGGAATTCCAGGATTTTGACCCACTGACAGTGGAGGAACTGTGATATATTTCCAAGTCAGGAGGAGAACTTGCAGGGGGTATTATTCCTTTGTATCTGCTCCTTTGTCCTTCTAGGTGGAAGTGGTCATGGGCTTTGAAGATGCTAACAAAGGATCTTTGGTGACTTCTTCATGTGGTTTCTTTGATATTTGGGTTTCCAACATCCTTTCTGGTAACCCATTGCTGTAATTTATTATTCTGTCTTCTTCCTAGCTATGAATTATTTCATTCATTTCTTGATCTCCGAGTCTTCATGAAGGTGGCATTTCAACTTTATTTGCTCTGTATACATCCCAAATGCCAGAAAGCGTAAGACAGTCAGGAACTAAAGGGTTAATTGACATCATGCATACAGTCCACCCATCTGAATATAAAAGACTGTTCCTTGGAGGTAATAGCCAGTCTTCAGTTTTTCTCCTGAGTCTGCATTTATTACTAATTCTGTGAGGATGTTTTAGTAGTAATAATAGTCAAAGAGATGTACAGCATAGAAACATACCCTTTGGTCCATGCCGACCAGATATCCCAACCTAATCTAGCCCAAAGTTAAAAATCACACAACACCAGGTTATAGTCCAGCAGGTTTAATTGGAAGCACACTAGCTTTCGGAGCGAATGTCCTACATCAGGTGATAGTGGAGGGCTTGATCGTAACACAGCATTTATAGCAAAAATTTGCAGTGTGATGTAACTGAAATTATACATTGAAAAATTGATTGTTAAGCCTTTCATCTGTTAGAGTACAGTGATAGTTTCACTTCTTTCATGTGTAAATCACAAAACCTTTTTTTTAAAAGTTGCATTCTCGGGTTGAGTACCTAGCTTACTAAGTAGCAAAGTTACCTACTGAGTTCAGAGAAAACACTGGAGAAACTTTCAGCTCATTCCATACACATACACTCTGTGTGAAAAAGTTACCCCTTAGGTCTCTTTTATATCTTGCCCCTCTCACCTTAAACCTATGTCCTCTAGTTCTGGACTCCCCACCCCACAGCAAAGACTTTGTCTATTTACCCTATCCATGCCCTCATGATTTTATAAACCTCTATAAGGTCACCCCTTAGCCTCCAACGCTCCAGGGAAAACAGTCCCAGACCATTCAACCTCTCCTTACAGCTCAAACCCTCCAACCCTGGTAACATCCTTGTAAATCTTTTCTGAGCCCTTTCAAAATTCATAACACCCTTCCAATAGGAAGGAGACCAGAACTTCATGCAATATTCCAACAGTGGCCTAACCAATGTCCTGTATAGCCATATCATGACCTCCCAACTCCTATACTCAATACTCTGACCAATAAAGGAAAGCATACCAAATCCCTTCTTCACAATCCTATCTACCTGCAACTCTACTTCAAGCTCTTTTTGCTCAGCAGGACCTTACCATTAAAGTGTATAAGTCCTGCTAACATTTGTTTGCCCAAAATGCAACACTTCTCATTTAGCTAAACTCCATCTGCCACTCCTCAGCCCATTGGTCCATTAGATTAGATTAGATTAGTTACAGTGTGGAAACAGGCCCTTCGGCCCAACAAGTCCACACCGACCCGCTGAAGCGTAACCCACCCAGACCTATTCCCCTACATTTACCCCTGCCCCTAACACTACGGGCAAATTATCATGGCCAATTCACCTGACCTGCACATTTTTGGACTATGGGAGGAAACCGGAGCACCCGGAGGAAACCCACGCAGACACGGGGAGAATGTGCAAACTCCACACAGACAGTCGCCTGAGGCGGGAATTGAACCCGGGTCTCTGGCGCTGTGAGGCAGCAGTGCTAACCACTGTGCCACCGTGCCACCCATCTGGTCAAGATCCTGTCGTAATCTGAGGTAACCTTCTTCGCTGTCCACTACACCTCCAATTTTGATGTCATCTACAGTCTTACTAACTGTACCTCTTATGCTCGCATCCAAATCATTTCTATAAATAACAAAAAGTAGAGGACCCAGCACCAGTCCCTGTGGCACTCCACTGGTCACAGGCCTCCAGTCAGAAAAACAACCCTCCACCACCACCCTTTGTCTTCTACCTTTGAGCCAGTTCTGTATCCAAATGGCTAGTTCTCCCTGTATTCCATGAAGTCTAACCTTGCTAACCAGTTTTCCCATGGGGAACCTTGTCAAACACCTTACTGAAGTCCATATAGATCACGTTTACTGCTCTGCCCTCATCAATCATTTTGTTACTTCTTCAAAAAACTCAATCAAGTTCATGTGACATAATTCCCCACACACAAAGCCATGTTGACTATCCCTAATCAGTCCTTGCTTTTCCAAGTACATGTACATCCTGTCCATCAGGATGGTGTTGATGGCTTGCCAGTATTCATTGCCTGCCCTTAGCTGCATTTGAAAAGGTGATGGTGAGCTGCCTTCTTGAACCCCTACAATTCACATGATGTAGATCGACCCACTATGCCTTAGGGAGAGAATTCCAGGGGTTTAACTCAGTGACACTGAAGGAATGACAATATATTTCCAAGTCAGGACAGTGAGTGGCTTGGAGGGGAATTTGCAGGTGGTGGTGTTCCCTTGTATCTGCTGCCCTTGTCCTTCTAGCTGGAAATGGTCGTGGATTTGGAAGGTCTTGTCTGAGGATCTTTGGTGAATTTCTTTGGCCAGTAATAACTAAATTCCACTATTAATTAAATGGTGCGACATAGTTAACAATCTATTTGTGTATTTAAATACAAACTCAAAGAATGTACTAAGAAGTGGACATTTTAACATTTTTGGAATAGATCAAGGCCTTCTCTTTAATTACCTATTAGTAATTCCAGAAAAATTAGATTACCAGACATTTGTAACAACATCACATGTAATCTTCTGAATTTCATATACCAAGTCTCAGCAAAGTCAGAAGTCACCTGACACCAGATTATAGTTCAACAGGTTTATTTGAAAGCACTATAACCTGGTGTTGTGTGAGTTTTAATTTTGTACACCCCAGTTCCAACACTGGCATCTCCAAGTTATGAAAGCTTGTAATTTTAAATAAACCTGTTGGACTGTAGCCTGGTATCGTGTGACCTCTGACTTTGCCCACCCCAGTCCAACATCGGCATTTACACATCAGTCTCAGTAGATTAATATACAACCACATTTTTCTAAACTTTTTACTCACAGAAATGTGTATATGCACAATAATGAACTCACTTTGGCAAGAACTGGAAAAATTGGAGTGGGAGTGGCTGTTTGAGTGTAAATCCACATTTAGGAATCTTTTAAAGGCCAGTTGAGCAGAGTTCAGCACCAGCTTTCTTCTGCAGGGATGAAAGATAAGATTGGCTAGATTCGTGAACTTTGAATGACCAGAGGTGTTGAAAATTTAGTCACAAAGGAAAAGGAAGCGTACGTAAAGACTAGGAAACTGGAATTAAACAAGTCCCTTGAGGAAGTAGAAAAGCACTTCAACAAAAGATTAGAAGGGCTTGAAGGGGCTATGAAAGGTCTTTGGCAAGTAGGTTTCAGGAGAATTTTGTACGTATATTAGGAGCAAGGGAGTAACTAGGGAAACAGTAGGTCCACTCAAGGACAAAGGAGGGAATTTATGCATGGAACCAGAGGAAGTGGGTGAGGTCTTCAATGAGTACTTCACATGAGTATTCACCAAGGAGTAGGATATGGTGGGTGGTAAGTTTAGAGAGAGGTAATTTGATCCTCTGGGGCAAATCAATCTTAAGAAGGAGGAGGTGTTGTGTGTCTTGAAAAACATTAAGGTGGGTAAATCCCCAGGATCTGATGGGATTTATCCCAGGACCCTGATGGAATTGAAGAGTGTGGTGCTGGAAAAGCACAGCTGATCAGGCAGCATCCAAGAAGCAGGAGAGTCAACGTTTCGGACATAAACTCTTCACTAGGAATGAGGCTAATGAAGGGTTTATGCCCAAACCATTGACTCCCTTGCTCCTGAGATGCTGCCTGACTGTCTGTGTTTTTCCAGCACCCCACTCTTCACTCTGATCTCCAGCATCTGCAGTCCTCACTTTCTCTCAGGACACTGATGAAGGCAAGGAAGGAGATTGCTAGGGCCTTGACAGAGAAAGGTGAGCCACAGGTGGGGTCCCAGAAGATTGGAGAATAGCCAAAGTTACTCCATAGTTTATGAAGGGCAATAGGGATAACCAAGGACATTATAAACTGGTGAAATGTACGTCAGTGTTAGGGAAATTATTAGAGAACATTCTTGGGGACAGGATTGACTTGCATTTGGAGAAAAATAAATTTATTAAGAATAGTCAACATGGTTTTGTGCAAGGATGATTTTGTCTCACAAGTGGTGAAGATGATTGATAAGGATAGGGCAGTCGATGTTATCTATATGGACTTGAACAAAAGCTTTGACAAGGTCCTTATGGTAGGCTGGTTCAGAAGATCAAGTTGTATGGAATCAATGATGAGATGGCAAGTTGGATGCAAAATTATCTTGGTCATAGAAGACAGACAGTACCTGTGGAGGGTTGTTTTTTCTGACGTGAGGTCTGTCGGTCTTGAGGGGATGAAATAGTCCAATTCTGGATCCGCATGTCCTGCCACAGGTAGGGCAGGTGGTGTTTGAAGAGGCTGAATGCTCGGATTTCTCCATGCACTTTCCACTGTTGATGCCTGGCCTCCACCTGGGCCTGTCAAAGATACTGGGGATGGTTGACATTTTCACAGATATATTTTCTCCATGGGATGGGGCTGGACCAGCACTTATTGTCCGTCCCTTATTGTCCTTCAGAAGATGGTGGTGAGTTCCTTCTTCAACCGCTGCAGTGCAGTTGCCTTAATTACACCCGCAATGTCATTAGGGAGAGCGTTCCAGAGATGGTGAAGGAACGGCAATATATTTCCAAGTCAGGATGGTGAGTGGCTTGAAGGAAACTTGCAAATGATGGTGTTCCCATGTATCTGCTGCCCTGTCCTTCTGGATGGAAATCATTGTCATTCTGGATTGTGCTGTTGGAGGAGCTGTGGTGAATTTCTGCAGTGCAGATGGTACACACTGCTGCTATGGAGCATTGGAAAAGTGAATGGATGCTTGTGGAGGTGATGCCAATCAAGCAGGCTGCTTTGTTCTGGGTGGTGTCCAGCTCCTTGGTTGTTGTTGGGGCTGCATCCATCCAAGCATGTGGGGAGTATTCCATCACATCTTGACTTGTGCCTTGTTGATTGTGGACAGGCTTTGGGGAGTTGAGAGATGAGTCACCCTCTACAGGATTCCTAGCCTCTGACCTGCTCTTCTAGCCACAGTATTAGTATGACTTGTCCAGTTCAGTTTCTGGTCAGTGGTATTGCCCAGGATGTTAGTATTGAGGATTCAGCGATGAAGATGGTATTGCATGTCAAGGGGCAATGGTTCCATCTTTTGTCATCATCTGGCACTTGTGTGATGTGAACATTACTTAGCCATTGCAAATGGTGCTGAACACTGTGTAATTATCATTTAGGGTAGTCTTGGGAAAGCAATTCCCATCTGTCAGTGGGAATGTTACTTGTGTTCAGGAAGGCTTTGAAGCTGGTACTGAAGTGTTTTCTCATCCCCCCAGGAACTGCTTGCTGTAATGAACCTCAGAGAGAGAGAGACATTGCTTTGGGAGTCTTGTGTAGGGCACGTGAATGAGGTGGCCCAACCAATGCATCTGATTGACTATAATCTGTGCCTCAATACTGGGGAAGTTAGCCTGCAAGAAGACACTGAATTAGAGTGTCAACTGTCTATGGATTTTCAAGATTTAGTGGAGGCAGCGCTGATGATATTTCTGTAGGGATTTGAGATGTCTGCTGGATATTGTCTATTTCTTTATCTTTGTGCATTGATAAGGTACCACTACTGTAGAGTATGAGATTGGTGCTGTGTTTTAGGGCTTTGTCACCAAACATTCCGTTGCTCAGATGACTAAAGGCTACACTGCCATACTGGAGGCATGTTTTAGATTAGATTAGATTAGATTAGATCCTCTACAGCGTGGAAACAGGCTCTTCTGCCCAACCAGTCCACACCAACCCTCCGAAGAGTAACCCACCCAGACCCACTTCCCTCTGACTAATGCACATAACACTATGAACAATTTAGCATGGCCAATTCACCTAACCTGCACATCTTTGTGACTGTGGGAGGAAACTGGAGCACCCGGAGGAAACCCACGCAGACCAAAGTCGGCTAACTTTACAACAAGGCCCTTTATTCCTTCAACCAGATGGATAACGTGTAACATGAATACTTTTCATTACCAGGTAATGATTAGGAAAGGGAAGAGAATGTCCTCTCAAACCCATGGCATAAGGCTGTTTGTAGCTTTTTTCTTGCCCTGATTAAGGTCAGCAGATGTACTTTCCCAAACGACACAACTCCATATTACACTGTGCCTTCACTCATTGTTTCTGAAAATTTGCATAAAGGGACAAACTTTCTTTTTGAAACTTGTCACCAGAAGCTGCCTAGATATGAAAATCAGAGGAAGGTGCTGAAGAAGATTGATGCTCTCCCTATAGGTGAATCAATCTACCATCGTCTTGCTGATAGACAGTGCTGTCCTAAGGCAATTATAAATTGCTGCCAGTTATTTCTCTGTTCTGACTGCTAACAGCTGGTTTAAAATCAGATGGATTTGTGTTATTAGCAGCGAGCTTCTTCTTATGTTTTCAATAGTGAGGTGCCTTGTTTGTTGTATGTTCAAACAGTAATGGTATATAATGTCCAACAAAATGTGATGAAAAAGTGTGTAATGCACAGGCTGCATACCGGAAAGGTTGAATTGTGGTTTTAAATGCTGATGTTCATTGAAATTTGCCTATTGACCACAAACCAAGCAACATAATTGATGGGGTGTTATCAGCCACAAGGCAATAACCTAGAGATAAACAAAAGACGGAAATAGAAATCTCTTCAGGAGCTCTTGTCAGTGCTGGAATGGAAAAGCTAAAATCAGGCAGTGCAGATTGAAAGACATAGCCCCAACTGCAAGAGTTTGTTTTTAAGGAGTTGGGGATTATAAGGATTCACTAAGTTCCTGAATGATGCCCTGTCAAGCAATCATTTTAACTGCCTTTACAACTTAAATTGTAATCTTCTTGTGAATACACAGCAGCATCCATGATGGTAGGTGCCTGGAATGTGCTGCCAGGGATAGAGCTGGAGGCAAATAGGATGGGGGCATTTCAGATGCTTTTAGATAAACAAATGAATAAGCATGAAATGGAGGGATATGGACTATGGGTAGGCAGAAGGGATAAGTTTAATTTTGCATCATGTTCAGCACAACATCATGGGCTGAAGGGCCTGTTCCTGTGCTGTACTGTTCTCTGTTCTATGTTCACTGCAGTAATCTGATGCGCAGTTGTCAGTGTTCAATGAGGTTCAGTTGATTTGAGCCGCTCTGTTGTGCTGTTCAACTCTCCATTGCGATCTTAACATGGATAAGATCTCGCAGTTGAACAGCAAGAAGGCATTTGACCTCAACGCAGTACTCCATGGATGGGTCACTGAAGTTGCAGGGATTCTGAAATGGGAGAGTGAGAAACAGGATTGTAAATTGGATTTGAAAAATAATCAGTCACAAGACTTCAGAGAATGGGTGAATCAAAGCCACATTAGAACAGCATTAGCAATTTGCAAAGTTACGCCACCTAACATGTTACAGTTATTGGTTGCAGTAATTAAAATTATGCGATGTTATTCATGAGATAGCAAAACATTGGGGATGCAGTAAAACTGAAATAAAAACAGAAAAGGACGGAAATATTCAGCAGATCTGGAAGCTTCTTGAGAGAAAGGAACAGAGGGCCAGACTTTGAACCCCACTGGGTCATGAAGGAGGAAGGCCTGATGAAGGGCTTTTGCCCGAAACATCGATTTCGCTGCTCGTTGGGTGCTGCCTGAACTGCTGTGCTTTTCCAGCACCACTGATCCAGAATCTGGTTTCCAGCATCTGCAGTCATTGTTTTTACCTGGGAAAAGTAATGATGCTGGCCAGTGTTTCAGTTCCAGGTCAGTCCCACACTACTGAGTCATTTTCAAGGTGTGGGGGGGAGGGTTAGCAATCATATCATACAGTACTGAAGAGGCCCTTTGGTCCATCAATTCTGTACTGCCAAAACTAAATCTGCATGAGTTCAACTTTCTCACACTTGGCCAAGAGCCTTGAAACTTTTGACCTTTCAAGTGCTTATCCAAGTAATTTTTAAAGGTTGTGATGTTGCCTACCTCAACAACCCTCCCAGGCAGATTCCTAGCACCCTCTGACAAAAAAGATCTTTCCTCAAATCCCCTCTAAAACTCAAGCCTTCCAATTTAAACGGTACCATTCTTAAAATAGCAAAGTTAACAACTTAAACAGCCCCCAAAGGAACACCGTTACAGAAACAATAAACAGTTAATGGAACCTTGTAGAATGGAAACTTGTGATGATAAACCCATCTCCTACAGTGTACAAGAGTTTCCAAAGGTCACCACCATGCCCATGGACTTTGTATGCTCCCTCTCAATGAATACCGGAGCATGGATGAAACCATGAAAAAGAAACAAACTGTCCAGCACTATGACCACTTCCACGGTCCACAGCTTAATCTGTTCATGGCCACTTTGATCCAAGTCCAGGACCAGACCCATGAGAAGGCCCGTCACCCGGTCCTCACAGGGGCCCCACAGGTTAGGATTGCGGTGCAGAAGTACAGCCAGAAGTTTAAGACCAGCCCTCTCAAAAAGCTAAAGTGGGGCTGCAAACAAGAACGCTCAGCATAAATATGGAAAATTATTTTCCCCAGACCATACAGCAGGTGTACATGCCCATATGTGGTGTGTAGTGAGTGGAGCAAGGATCTCATTGACTGAAATCCTTGATTGAGGCTGTTAACCCTGGGTAAATCAGGGAGCCCTAGCTGACAGATATAAACAGGAGATTCAAACAGTCTCCTCACTAGGGATTGGCTCTGAGCTGGCTGGTCAGAGTCCATGTACTGTGCACATGTAAATAAAGAGTGACTTGGTAATAGGATACCAGCCTCTGTACAATTATTTAGGTATTTAGTCAATTAAGGTTGTTAGGTAAGAGTAATCAGTGGCTTACTGATAAAAGCTTTTGATAATGTCCTGCACAGAATGTTCATAAGCAGCATTAAAGTGTACAGGATAGGGGTTAATATACTAGCAAGGATTGGGGATTGGTTGACAGGCAGGAAACAGAAAATATAAATCAAGGATCATCTTAGTTGAGCCAGACTAATTGTCAGTCAATTAAATAGGAAAGTTTATCTTGATTCCTTCTGTGTTTTTCGAAGTAAATTCACCATTCACCAACAAAGCTGACAGTGAAAATGAAGGAGATGCGAAGACATGATTTGCATATTAACAACTTGGTTAATAACTAGAGCAGAACACAGTTGGAAATAATGCAAATTTATGGGCAGAAATTGCCTTGGAATACTATTTACTACAGACTGCATCATGTATGGAATACTCCTACAGCATTGTATAACTATAATGTATTGGCTAAGTCATTTTGTGGACCAAGAAAGTTGGCTAGTTTACACCTTGGCATGATATCTTTTCCAATTGACATAACTATTTCTATTAACATTGATATTCTGTCCATCAAACAGCAAACTAATCATTCTATTCAGTCTTGGTTTTATCCGGGGAATTGAATTCAGTACTTAATGTCATAACAAAACTTGGATCTTCCCTAATACTGTTTCTCAATTTGGACTGGTTTGCAAAGTGAACAAATGTTTATTGAAATTTCTTCTGATTTGCTGAAAATGGTGGTGTTCAAGTCCTTGCTGGCTACTCTCTCATAGTCGCTTTCAGGTCTTGCTGCCCCATATGTTTCTGGCCTGGTAAGCATGTCACTGCAAAACTGGTTTTTAGTGTTGCTTCACCTCCCACAGATACTGCAACAATGAAAAACACAACAGAGGACAATTAACAGTCAAGGTTAATCCAGTTCATTGGCAAATAGAACAAACTAATAAAGTTAAATGGTCGTATTTTATACCAGTCAGTGATATCTGCTAATCTTTTTGCTGAAGAGCACATATGACAGGACAACTCAATTGAGATTCATGTCCACAAATGTACAGTTAAGTCTTCATTGTGTCCATATTTTGCGCTTTTCAAAACTGATTCCCTTTCCCTCCCTGTTATACATTAAGATGGAAATGGTTTGAACAGAGTTCAAGTCCAAATTTTTAGTAAGAGCTTTGCTTCAGTTAATCACATTCCATAAAATGCACACCCCACTGATTACTGGCTCCTCAGATTTATACAACCAAGTCACACCCAATTAAACCATAATTAATAATATCCATCATCTGTTCCTCATTCCGTGAGGTCTCAGGGATCTCGTCAGCCCAAATTGGATGGTAACACTAACACTCCTCCAATCTGTTAGTATTCCCAACTTGGAGCAAACAGAAAGTTGATCCGGCCTTGCTTTCTCTAAGAGTTCCTCTCAGTAAAATTTGACCCCTTTTTGCATCATGTGAGATTTTAGAATGGGCCCATTTCCCACACGTGCCCCTGACTCTAGTGAGTGGAGAAGGAGGGAGAGATCTATGTTACACCATATGGATGCACTTGGGACTAGCACAAAAAGTGCAATCCAGGGAAAAAAGAAGATCGCAGTCAGATGAGAAACTTAAGATGGAGGTCTAAACAGTGTACAGGATCAAATTACTCATGGATCCTGTACATTTATAAAGACAGTGTTCCCAATCTACTGATCATTACAATTATTGACATGTGTGCCTGCTTTTCCAATTCTTACTGCTTTCAATTAGGTCTCTACACTGGTACACAGCCTCAATCAATTTATCCTTTGGTTGCATCTAATTAGCCAGCTTTATTGTTTCCCATACTTGGCTATAACTTTCGCATATTACTACTGATATTTCTTTCCAGAATGATCATCAGGCACAAATGCTGCAAGGAATTAATGAAAGCGTGCATGCTCTACTGGGGGCAAAATAGGTGCTACTTACAAGGGGTACAGGATGATGTCGAAAAGAAAAATAATTTCACAACAGAATGTAGGATAATGGTGGAGAAACAGGGCTATAGAAATTCAGCTTATCAAGGGAGGCTTAAATTCAATGTGGTCAAAACATACTGAACCATTTCCTTTGATGCTAAAATTTCTGATCTTGATAAGGCTAAAAATCATACAACACCAGGTTATAGTCCAACAGGTTCATTTGAAAGGAATAGCTTTCGGAGCGCTGCTCTTTCAATCACCTGATGAAGGAACAACGCTCTGAAAGCTAGTGCTTCCAAATAAACGTGTTGGACTATAACGTGGTGTTGTGTGATTTTTAACATTGTAATAACCTGATGATACTTGTTATTCCATTGTGCATCCTTCAATTCCTAAATCCCTCATGCACTTATCCAGCCTCCCCTTAAATGTGTAATCATAGATCCATAGAGTCATACAGCACAGAAGTGGCCCATCGGCCTCTATGCTAATTGCCTCAGCTATTTCATTCAGTAGCAAATTCCATATTCCAGCCTCTCCCAATGAACAGAAATAACACAAATGCTGGTCATGAGTGAGGTTGAGAACCACAAAACCATCTACAGTAAAGGTCATGTTGCATCCAACCATTTAAAATCCTCAAGGCCTTTGTCTCTGACCTCAATCCATTTGGGACTTCAGTATTTGAACTGACAAATATTCTGATGAAACATCATTGGCCCAATGCACCAACTCCATATTTCTCTCCACAGACTTTGTATGACAGAATTGTCAACAAAGCCACCAGCTGTCCACTGTCACAGTCACTTCTCAATGTCACATTCAACTAAAGCCTTTGCATTTAATCAGCCAAAAATATCTTTGTTGTCCTGTGTCAGAAGTGATTCCTTTGCCTGAAACCAACTTTACTGTTCTAGATTATTTAACCTCAGATTGTATGTTAGAAAGAAAGGGTTTGGATTAAAGAGCACTGAGGAAATTTTTTGTTGACATTTGTTAACACATGTAATGGTGACTTTGAGGACAGAGTTGTGCAAAATTGGCATTGGCTTTCCAAAGAGACCCCTGAGGGGTCATGAAACCAAAGAAATTTTGGGAACAATGAGCAAAGAGGAATCTAAATGCAGCAGCAAATGTGTTTAAAATTTGTTAGTGGTCTTTTTAATCCTCAGTTCACTAAAATGTAATTTCTGTCAACCAAAGTTAGTCTTGAGATTCGTTCTTTGCTAGTACCGAGCAGGACTGAGAATTATTTAAATTAAAATGGAAAGGATGAGCTGATCTGTAAAGAACTGCGGGGGAGGAAGTCCCATCAGCATTCACACATCATAGTTGTGAAGAATATCGTTACTATGTCTCTGTCCTCCTCAATATGAAGTTCGGGTCATTCTAATCAAATGTGCTGTTGTATCACTGCCAACTTCAGTAGGCTAATGGAATTAGACCACAGTTAATTCATAACACTACCCAAATGAAACAGATGGAACTAATCATCAGCCCACAAAGGAGTAATGGTCATTATTTTGTAATCAAATTCCAGCACTTTGCTGTACAACAATAATTTGCATTTATGTAGCGTCTTTAACCTGTAATAAAGCAGCAGATGCCTAATCAGACAATACTTGACTCCAAGTGAGATTCTCAGAGAAGTGACCAACGTCCCTCAGTCAGGGACTTAAAAGTGGAGGTGGTGGGACTTAGGGCTGCAATTCAGTCATGCTGGGGCCGAAGGCTTGACAAAGGCAGTGAGGCAAAGGGAGCAATGCTCAGAGAAACTTAGGTTTCTCCAGTAATTGTGGAGCTGAAAGAGGCACTGAGATTGGGAGACATGAGTGGCTTAAACATGAGAATTGTCATCATTTTATTAAACAGTTTTCACCCCTTAAACTACCTCCTGCCTCACATTCTAAACTGCCAATCCCAACCCTCTCCTCAAAAAGCCATCCCTGACCCCTCTGCGTACTTCTACCCCATCAGCAATCCCTTCTTACTTTACTGCCTTCCACTTGTTCATCAAGAAAATACACCTCATCCCTTGGCAAATGCTCTGGACAATCATACAGATAGTTAACTGTTTGTCTAACGCTTGAAGCTTCCAGTTAGAGGTACACAGACAGGAAATTGCCTCTAATTTGTTTAGCCCAGCCAAATAGTCATAACAGTAAAATTATAATGTGATACTTTTGATCCAAACTCACAGAAAATTTGAAGCATTAGCTGAACAGCCTAACAGACAGGTCAGTGGCAAGAAAAAGCTTTCTTCATGGCTCCCAATGCTTCTATATTTCTAACGGTTTCATTAGTTATGCCTCATAATTTTTCAGAGGTATTTATTAATGAATTATGCACTTGAGAAAACCTTCACCTATTTTCCAAAAGTTTGCTTTTTGCTGAAATCCCTCAGTGGCCCTAATAGTGTGGACAGACTGAAGTATATGGAGTGTGCAATGTGCTTGCATTTCATCAGATTGGCATTGAAAACAAATATACTACGAACCTCTCTACCTCCACTGCATAACCTCCAGCAGATAAGTGCAGGGCACTTCTAACATGACGAGCTTTTCGTTCAGGCTATTCCTCACAGGTGTTTAGTTTGCCTGAAAATTTGCCAATGTGTCAACAATCCCCTTTTAGCTTAAACATTTCCCTGTGGAATAAAGACCTATCAAAGGTCAAGATGTATAATTTTTGCTTCAAATTAAGAACTCTCAGTACCCCAGCTACAAGACTCATTCAGTAGAGGTCAGTTGACAAGAATTCTACAGGCTGCTGTGTTTCAAACTGCAGTCTGCCTATGAGCAACTACATTTCGAAACAGTAACTGTGCTCCCTGCTGACGCATCGTCATGTTGTGGCACCCCCGACATGACTACACTCCCAGATGCACTCTGCTTCTCCTTGCTGGTGGTCCGGCTCTTACCTGATGTGAAGCTGTCCATTTGCTTTTTGGAGCAGACTCTCTGGTGTTGGTGGTGATTTCAGGGTGGAAAGTGGCAGCTAGTCAGCTGTATGAGCTTGAGTTCAGGCAGCAGGGAGACCACCAGCTGGTGAAGCTCAGGACAGAAAAGGCCCATGTATCCTGGGCAGATACCAAGGTAATATCCCTCCTGGCTTCACAAGGGAAGCTGAAAAGACAAGTGACTTCTTCTGCTCCTGAACCCTTCTTGTTCCTCCCTCCAAATCGCAGGAAGGCCATGACAGCCTCCACATTGAGATCATGCGATTATCAGAAACCTAACCGGCATGGCTAGAGTTAGTTCAGGTGTCAGTGTTTGCCCTTGCTGAGATAAACCTGGTAATTTAGGAATGGTACAGACGAGGTTGGAATTTGGAGGGTAACTCATTGTAAATGCACATAGCCCACTTTCTGCAGGTGAGTAGGATTATTGTCACTCCAATGGATGGCAGCAAAAAAAGTTGTTTTACCATATTGAACTGAAGCAACATAGATTGTCCAGTATGGAAATCTTACTTTTCTTGTGCTCTGGTAAAATGACATGGAGGTGTATTACACCAGGCCAGCCAGCGGCCTTTCCATCTCGTGTTAACTCTGGTTTAAGCATCACCAGATGTTGCTCAGGCGCCCAGTCACCATCTTTTCTGTCTTTTGCAACACAGGAAGGTAATGGACTGAAAAGTCTTACAATTGATTGGCTGTATTCTCTGGGCTCTCTTCTTATTCAGCTGATCCTTTCATTTCTGCTTTCTTCTTCCAGAACACTTCCAAACAGTCAGTTCCCAGAAGTCATAGCCATTGGCAACTATCTCTAAGTTGCTGGGGTGGGGGTAGGGGGGAGGGGGGTGGGGGGTGATGTCAACATCTACCATCACCACTTCTCACTTACTGGTGTCCTTGCAGTCAATGTGTGGACACCCAAGGGGTGTTGATCCAGTTCACCATACAGAAGCTCTTTGGTTATACCACCATCATCTATTATGAACCTGGCCGAGGTATTAGCTTAGCAATGAGTGTTTGCTGATGAAATGAGGACTCTTCATGGTCTCTGCTTGTTGACTTTGCCCTCCAAAATATACTAAGATAGTGAAGATGGGAATTGTTTCATCTTTTCTCCTGCCCAGCATATGTTGCCCAGGTCTTGCCACTGTAGAGGATTGTGCTGAGTGTGTAGGCTGTGGTTCTCAGTCTGGGATGCAAGGGCAGTATTGTCAATGTTGGGCAACTCTCTGATGATGACTAGGCACTCCTTTGTTTTGGATCACAGATGAGCAAGGCTGAACAGCTTCCTGTCCAGTCTGGTAACTATTGTAGATGGCCTGAAGATATAGGACAGCAAGAAATAGAAAAATGTCAAATAGCATCAATGCCAGAACACAACTGTGTTTGATCATACTTCAGATCTCAGAGGTCCCAATGTTGTCCAGTGATAGCTGACCTTACTCATCATATCCTCATGGAAAGAGGAGAACATATTAAGCACTTTGAGGCTAAATGTCTACATTGTCCTAGCAGATGATAGGGTTGCTCTCTCATTAGAGATGTACCAATATCACAAACATAAAATAAACAATTATTTCTCAGGTTTTAAAATCCCCACCCTAACTCAATTACTGAGAGGGTTGTCAATGTTTAAGCAATAGCAGAAAAACAGCTGAGCAACCGGGCACACTACGTCGCATCAACCAAAAACAGGCAATTAATGTCATAGGAAATTATGGTTGATGTGCTTATTTATGTTGAGTTTCCAAACAAGAATGAACAAATCTCATAAACAACCATTTCGTTCTCTGCTCCGCCCCCAGCAACTTGATCCTCAGCTTCCTGACCCACAGACTGCAAACAGTGAAGGTAGGCAACTGCACCTCTTTCATGATAACCCTCAACACTACAGACCCCCAAGGATGCATTCTGTATTCCCTGTACATCCACGACTGTGTAGCCAAGTTCTGAGTGAACACCATCTCCAAGTTTGCTGATGATACCACTGCGGTAGGATGAGTCAGAAAGGAGATCATAGTTCAATAATAACAATTTCTCCCTCAATAGTGGCAAAACAAAAAGAACTAATCATTGACTTCAGAAAGAAGAGAGGAGGACACCCCCCGCCCCCCACCCCGTATACATCGATAGAGAAGGGGTTGAGAGGGTAGAGAGTGTCATGTTCCTCGAAGTGGAGATAACCGACAACTTGTCCTGGACTTCCCACTGAGATGCAATGATCAACTAGGTATTTTGGGCAGCACGGTGGCATAGTGGTTAGCACTGCTGCCTCACAGCACCAGAGACCTGGGTTCAATTCCCGCCTCAGGCAACTGACTGTGTGGAGTTTGCACGTTCTCCCCGTGTCTGCGTAGGTTTCCTCTTGGTGCTCCAGTTTCCTCCCACAGTCCAAAGATGTGCGGGTCAGGTGAATTGGCCATGCTAAATTGCCCGTAGTGTTAAGTAAGGGGTACGGGTGGGTTGCGCTTCGGTGGGTCAATGTGGACTTGTTGAGCCAAAGGGCCTGTTTCCACACTGTAAGTAACCTAATCGAAAGGTTTAACAATGCCTCTTCTTCCTCAGGCAGCTTAGGAAATTTGGCATGTCCATGAGGACCCTCACCAACGTCTACAGATGCGTCATTGAAAGCATGTGGTATGGGTGCATAATGGCCTGGTACGGCAACTGCATTGCCCAGGACTATAAGAAACTACAGAAGGCTGTATGCACAACCCAGACAATCATGGGAGCCAACCTCCCATCCTTGGACTCCATTTACAGGGCTCACTGCTGTAGAAAGGCTACAACATCATCAAAGACTCCTCCCACCCCGGTAATGCTTTCCTACAACCTCTCCGTCAGGCAGAAGATACAGAAGCTTGAGCATGTGCACCAACAGGTTCAAGAACAGCTTCTGCACTCTATAATCTGTATGCCCTTGTTTGCTGTCATCTACCTATACTGCTCGCAAACCAAAGCTTCTCACTGCATTTAGGTACACGTGACTACAACAATAAATCAAAACTTCTCTCGGAAATAGCTACACGTGACTTCAACAGCATCCCCTGAGTCATTCTATCATCAATTATAATTCTGCCTGGCTCTATCCTCACTACCATTATATAGATCAGGTAATAACCCTAGAGTTTGGGTGAAGAATTGTTCATATTTGCCGGCATCATGCAAACCATGATGCCGGGCGGCACGGTGGCACAGTGGTTAGCACTGCTGCCTCACAGCGCCTGAGACCCGGGTTCAATTCCCGACTCAGGCGACTGACTGTGTGGAGTTTGCACATTCTCCCCGTGTCTGCGTGGGTTTCCTCCAGATGCTCCGGTTTCCTCCCACAGTCCAAAGATGTGCGGGTCAGGTGAATTGGCCGTAGTGTTAGGTAAGGGGTAAATGTAGGGGTATGGGTGGGTTGCGCTTCGGTGGGTCAGTGTGGACCTGTTGGGCCGAAGGGCCTGTTTCCACACTGTAAGTAATCTAATCTAATCCATGGCCAAAAAAAGGACCGTATTTGTCTAAATAGTAACATGGTGTTATTGGAAATCTGAAGGTACATTCTTGATTTAGATTTCAGAAAGCATTCAAAGATTTAGAAGGCAGCGGAACTGATGCTGTCACTTACTCCAGGATGTGCACCGGGGAAAAAAAAAGATGATTTGACAAAAAATGGAGGTGCAAGATCTGTCTGTAAATACGCTGGGGTTTATTTGTGTGTGGTTTTATAAAAACAGTTTGAAACATGATTGCAAGACTGTAAGTACATTGCAAATCCAAAGATATGACAGAAATATATCTCTGCAGTGATGAGTGTTTTGAAATGCTGTCACATCTGAGTGACAAAAATGCGGTCAAACAAAGCTAGTTGCCAGAGGATGGTGTCCAAATTCTATCATTGCTGTATTGAAGCAGACAGTCCAAGGAAGAGATTCTCAGAATGCTTTGATGAAAACCATCTTGTTCAGTTAAGAAGTCACTGTCAAAGCAGAGCAAACCAAAATAGACAAACTCTGAAATAATAAAATTCAAAACAAAATGGAGATGTTCTGCATTATTTGCTTCAGTACTTGGTTGGGAATATGTTTGAAAAGAGTCCAAAAATATCTAAGGCACCACCTCATTATACTTGGGACGAATCTGCATCATTGGTTCAAATTATTCTGTGGCACCTAACTTATGTAAACGATCTATTTCAGCAAAGGAGCCAATCTTTTCCAGGTCTGGACTCTATAACAAAGTCAATCCTTATGCCTTAAACAAGGCTGCTTAGTGTAGAGGAGAACTTAACACATTAATCTAAAATTATTTTACCTCTTGTTTAATAGAGAAGCTGACTGATTATTTCAAAGAGATCACTGCCTTCTTTGAACTAGCAGTCAAAGGGATTTCATGCAAGCAATTATATGCTAACACCAACTGAGCCAAATTTCAAGGCACAGATGTGGTAAATCACAAACTCGCTTGAGGAGAAGTTGGAAAATAACTGGGATTGATAATGGACCCAACATTTACCATATCTGAGCCAATTTCTTCAGTACATATGCCCTTTTTATGTCAATATGTAAAAACCTGCACTTACCTTTGCTGATTGTCATTTTCCATAGTTAAACCCAGTTATAAAAGTCCTCCTGTGGTTCTATAAGGCAATAAGACCAGAAGATATAGGAGCAGAATTAGGTCATTTTTCAGCTCATCTAGTCTACTCCGCCATTCCATCATGGCTGATAGGTTTCTCAACCCCATTTTCCTGCCTTCTCCCAATAACCTTTGATCCCCTTACTCATCAAGAATCTTCGTATTTCTGAAACTCGTTCAATGACTTGACCATCACAGCATTCTGTGGCAATGGGTTCCACAGATTCACCACCCACTGGCTGAAGACATTCCTCTTCATGTCAGTTCTAAAGGATTGTCCCCTCTCTCTGAGGCTGTGCCCTCAGGACCAAATCTCAGTTGATCCAGGTAGGCCTAATGATCTATCACTTCATTGGATCAATTTGCATTCCAGAGCATTCATTTACACTAACAGCAACCACAAATTATACATAAATGATATCGTTCATGTAGTAAAATGCTTCAAGGTAATCACAGGAGATGAGATGTGAAGAGGCAGAGATGTTTAGGAAGGGAATACTAGGGCTTGTGGACCTTAATGGCACTGTCAAGAGTGTTGGAGTATCTAAAGTTGGAATTACAAGTGTACACAGGTCTCAGAGAATTGTAAAGATAACGTGGTGGGACTTGAACACTGAATAAGATTGGAGATGATAGTAGTCTCAACATCTGGCCTTGGATTACCCCACTCAGTACAAGTCTCCAGTGTACTCCTTGAACTAGTAACTGCTGACAGGTTCTCTTCCATCCAATTCTTTATTTCCCTTTTTACCTGGCGCTTGCACACGTGTAATTCTGAGTATTAGTATTTCACATGGAACTTTACTGAAGGCATTCCAGAAGACTATCTGGCACAGCCCTTAGAATAATAGAGTCACAGAGTTCTACGGCACAGAAACAGACTCTTCGGTTTAACGCATCCATGCCGACCAGATATCTGAAATTAACTACTCCAATTTGCCAGCATTTGACCCACATCTATCTAAGTTCTTCCTCTTCATATGTCCATCCAGGTGCCTTTTAATTGTTATAATTGTACCAGCCTCCACCATTTCCCCTGGTAGCTCATTCCATGTACACACCACACTCTGCGTGAAAATTTTGCACCTTGAGTTTCTTTTAAATCTTTCCCCTCTCACCTTCAACCTATGCCCTCTAGTTTTGGACTCACCCACCCTGGCGAAAAGACATAGACTATTTCCCCTATCCATGCCTCTCGTGATTTTATAAACCTCGATAAATTCACCCCTCAGCCTCCAACGCTCCAGGGAAAATAATCCCTGTCCATTCTTCCTCTCACTATAAATGAACTCCTCCAATCCTGCCAACATCCTTGTAAATCTTTTCTGAATCCTTTCAAGTTTCACTACACCCTTCTTATCACAGGGAGACCAGAATGGCACACAGTATACCAAAAGTGGCTGAGCCAATGTCCTGTACAGCCCAACATGACCTCCCAACTCCTGTACTCAAAGCACTAACCAATAAAAGAAACCATACCAAACACTTTCTTCACTAGCATCCTTCTGTGCTTTTCCAGCAACATATTTTCAGCTCTGATCTCCAGCATCTGCAGTCCTCACTTTCTTCACAATCCCATCTACCTGCAACTCCACTTTCAATGAACGATGACCCTGCACTCCCCAGGACCTCACCATTAAGTTTATAAGTCTTACCCTGATTTGCCTTTCCAAAATGCAGCACTTCATATTTTTCTAAATTAATCTCTATCTGCCACTCCTCAGTCCATTGGCCCAACTGATCAAGATTATGTTGTACTGTCAGGTAACCTCCTTCGCTGTCCACTACACCTCCAACTATACTCCCATGTTCACATTCAAATCACTTATATAAGTGACAAAAAGCAGTGGACCCAGCACCAATTCTTGTGGCACTCCACTGGTCAGGGGTCTCCAGTGTGAAAAGCAACCCTCCACCACCACCCTCGGTCTTCTACCTTTGAGCCAGTTCTGTATCCAAATGGTTAGTTCTCCCTGTATTCTATGAAATCTAACCTTGCTAACCAATCTACCATGAGGAACCTTGTCAAATGCCTTACTGAAGTCCACATAGATCGCATCCACCGCTCTGCCCTCAACAATCCTCTTTGTTACTTCTTCAAAAATCTCAATCAAGTTAATGAGACATGATTTCCCACATAAAAAGCCATGTTGATAATCCCTAATCAGTCCTTCCCTTTCCAAATACATGCACACCCTGTCCCTCAGGATTCCCTCCAACAACTTGCCCACCACCGAGGTCAGGCTCACCGGTTTATAGTTCCCTGGTTTATCCTTAACGCCTTCTTAAACAGTGGCACCATGTTAGTCAACCTCCAGTCTTCCGGCACCTCATCTGTGACTATCAATGATGTAAATATCTTAGCAGTGGGCCCAGCAATCACTTCCCTAGGTTCACACAAGAGTTTGAGGGTACACCTCCTTCCCTGTAATATGGACATTTTTCAAGAGGTTGTTATTTCCACACACTCTGTGTCTTCCACATCCTTCTCCACAGTAAACACTAATGCAAAATATTCGTTTACTATCTCTCCCATCTCCTGCAGTTCCATACACAAGTGGCCTTGCTGACTTTAAGGGGTCCTAATCAGTTCCTAGTTACCCTTTTTCCTCAATGTATTTGTTAAAATCTTTTGGATTCTCCTTAACACTGTTTGCCAAAGCAACTTCATGCGACCACCGCTCCCCCCCCTCCCCCCCCCCCCCCCCACCCCCATCTACTTTTGGACCTCCTGATTTCCCTCTTTAGTATACTCCTACTGTCTTTATATTCTTCTAAGGATTCACTTGATCTATTCTGTCTCTACCTGACATTTGTTTCCTTTGTCTTGACCAAAACCTTAATTTCTCTTGTATTCCGGCATTCCCTACACCTATCAGCCTTTCCTTTCATCCTAACAGGAATATACTGTCTCTGGACTCTCATTATCTTATTTCTGAAGGCTTCCCATTTTCCAGCCGGACCTTTACCTGTGAACATCTGCCCCCAATCAACTTCTGAAAGATCTTGCCTAATACCGTCAAAATTGGCCTTTCTCCAATTTAGAACTTTAACTTTTACATTTGGTCGATCCTTTTCTATCACTATTTTAAAGCTAATAGAATTATGATCACTGATTCCAAAGTGCTCCCCCACCCCCCCCCCCCCCCCCCACTGACACCTCAGTCACTTGCCTTGCCTTATTTCCCAAGAGGAGGTCAAGTTTTGCACCTCTCTCATAGGTACATCCACATACTGGATCTTGAACACACTTAAATTCCTGTCCATCTAAACCATTAACACTATGCAGGCCCAGTCTATGTTTGGAAAGTTAAAATCCCCTCCCATAACCTCCCTACTATTCTTACAGATAGCTAAGATCTCCTTACAAACTTGTTTCTCAGTTTCCTTCTGACTATTAGGGGGTATATAGTGCAATCCCAATAAGGTGATTCTCCCCTTTTTTATTTCTCAGTTCCACCCAAATAACTTCCTTGGACGTATGTGAGGAATAAAAGGATGATTAGGGTAGGAATATGGCCAGTCAAAGACAGAAGTGGGAAGTTGAGTATGGACCCTGTAGAGATCGGAGAGGTGCTAAATGAACATTTATTATTGGTGTTCAGTCAGGAAAAGGAGAATATGTGGAGGAGAAGAATGAGGTACGAGATATTAGACTAGAAAGGATTGAGGTAGTGACACACAGGTGTTATTCTAGAAGGAGTGAAAGTAGACAAGCTACGTGTGCCGGATGGAATTTATCTGAGGATTCTCTGGGAAGCAAGCAAGGAGATAGCAGAGCCTTTGGCTTTGATATTTGAGTCGTCATTGTCTACAGGTTTAGTACCTGAGGACTGGAGGATTGCAAATGTTGTGCCCTTGTTCAAGATGGGCAGCAGAAATTAACCAGATAATTATAGACCAGTGAGCCTTACTCCTGTTGTAGGAAAGCTTTTGTCAAGGATAATGAGCGATAAGATTTATAATCGTCTAGCAAGCAACCATTGGATTTCAGATAGTCAACATGGTTTCGTCAAGGGCAGGTTGTGTCTCACAAGCCTCATTGAGTTTTTTGAGAAGGTGACCAAGCATGTAGATGAGGGTAGGACAGTTGACGTGGTATACATGGACTTCAGTAAAGCCTTTGATAAGGTTCCACATGGCAGGCTGATGGACAAAATGCAAAGGCATGGAATTGAGGGTGATTTAGCAGTTTGGATTAGAAACTGGCTTTCTGTAAGAAGGCAGCGAGTGGTGGTTGATGGAAAATATTCAGTTTGGAGTCCAGTTACTAGTGGTGTGCCACAGGATCTGTTTTGGGACCACTGCTGTTTGTCATTTTTATAAATGACTTAGACACAGACATAGATGGACGGATTAGTAAATTTACAAACGACACTACAGTCGGTGGAGTAGTGGGCAGTTGGAAAAATGTTACAGGTTGCAGGGGGACTAGGATAAACTGCAGAAATGGGCTGAGAGGTGGCAAATGGAGTTCAATGCAGCTAAATGTGAGGTGATGCACTTTGGGAAGAATAACAGGAAAGCAGAGTAATGGGTCAATGGAAAGATTCTTGATGGTGTGGATGTGCAGAGGGATCTTGGAGTCCATGTGCATAGATCCCTGAAAGTTGCCACCCAGGTGGGTAGTGCTGTTAAGAAGATGTACGGTGTGTTAGGTTTCATTGGTAGAGGGATTGAGTTCCGGAACCGCAATATCATGCTGCAACTATACAAAACACTAGTGCGGCCACACTTGGAATATTGTGTACAGTTCTGGTCCCCCCATTACAGAAAGGATGTGGAAGCATTGGAAAAGATGCAGAGAAGATTTACCAGGATGTTGCCGGGTCTGGAGGAAAGGTCTTATGAGGAAAGGCTGAGAGACTTGGGTCTGTTCTCATTGGAAAGAAGAAGGCTGGGGGGGATTTGACAGAGACATAAAATATGATCAGAGGATTAGACAGTGAAAGACTTTTTCCTAGGATGATGACGTCAGCTTGTACAAGAAGGCATAACTACAAATTGAGGGGCGATAGATTTAAGACAGATGTTAGAGGCAAGTTCTTGACGCAGAGAGTGGTAGGGGTGTGGAATGTCCTACTTGCTATGGTAGTCAACCCAGCCACATTAGGGAGGTTTAAACAATCCTTAGATAAGCACATGGATGATATTGGGATAGTGTAGGGGGACGAGCTGAAAATAGTTCACAGGTTGGCGCAACATCGAAGACCAAAGGGCCCGTTCTGCGCTGTATTGTTCTATGTTCTATGTTCTATGTTCTATTCCCTGGAATATCCCAGTAAGTACAGCTGTGATATTATCCCTCATCAAAAACCCCATTCCCCTTCCTCTCTTGCCCCCTCCCCTGCCCCCACTTTCATTCCTTCCTATAGCATTTGTATCTTGGAACATTAAGCTGCCAGTCCTATCCATCTCTGAGTCACATCTTTGTAATTGCTATGTTATCCCAGTCCTATGTTCCTAACTATGCCCTGAGTTCATCTGCTTTATCTATTAGGCCTTTTACATTAAACTGCATTTATTCCAATGCATCATTTCTATCTCATTGTCTGCTTTATTCCTGCCTGGCCTGTATGTTTGACTTGCTCTTTTTCCCAACTGTACCAGCATCAGACTGATCTCTGTCCTCACTATCTCCCTGGGTCCGAAGCCCCATTTTACTAGTTTAAATCCTCCTGAACAACTGTAATAAATCTCCCTACCAGTATATCAGTCCCCTTAAAGTTCAGGTGCAATCTATCCTTCTTGTACAGGTCACTTCTACCCCAGAGGAGATCCCAATGATCCAAAAATGTGAACCCTTCCCCCTTGCACCAGCTCCTCAGCCATGCATTCATCTGCTCTATCCTCCTAATCCTACCCTCACTAGCTCGTGGCACCAGGAGTAATCCAGGTATTACTACCCTTGAGGACCTCCTTTTTAAATTCCTGCCTAATTTCCTATATTCTCTCCTCAGAACCTCATCCTTTTCTCATCCTATGCCATCAGTTCCAATTCACACGACAACTTCCTTGCTGGTCCCTGTCCCCTTTGAGAATACTCTCAAGGATCAAAGAAAGAGATATCCTTGATCCTGGCACAAGGGAGGTGTCAAACAGGTGAGCTAGTAGGATCTGTCTCCTCTGAAACCAGGTGAGTTGTCCATGTCAGACTATAGGACCTTTAGTTAGCCAAGTTTATTTAATTGGCAGTTGGCAGTTTCCAATCTAAATTGACAATCTCCATGATATTCACTCTCCGAATTATCACTAGCATTTTGTGAACTTTATTTCTACTGCCATTTAGCAGCCTCTGCTGAATGATATTCATAATTATAAACACTGCAAGCCTGACTGCAACTGCCATGCAAGTGATGTCAACAGTATTACATTCAGTTACAGAAACTTTCATTTAGGGTTTCATATGAGAATTATTTTATCTTGTAATCATTTAACCTGCATTGTTTTTAATCAATAATGTTACTTCAGAAGAAAACACCACTGACTTTGTGTTTTACAAAGTTTGTCTCAGTTTGATAGTCAGAATAGAATACCTATAATGTAGAAATAGGCTATTTGACCCATCAAGTCCACACCAACTATCTGAAGAATAACCCACCCAGATCTGTTCCCGTACCGTATTACTCTACATTTATCACTGACTACTGCATACCCCTGAACCCTATGAACAATTTAGCATGGCCAATCCACCTCACTTGCACATCTTTGGATTGTAGGAGGAAACCCATGCAGACACGGACGGAACATGCAAACTCTACACAGACAGTTGACTGAGACTGGAATCAAGCCTGGAACCCTGGTGTTGTGATGCAGCAGTGGTAACCACTGAGCCACCGTGACACCTTTTGCCTCTGACCTAGTCTCACAATTTCACCTCATCTTGCCATTTAAAAATTAACTTTTGCTCTTAAAAATGGTTTTATTATCATTATGTTTACCAGAAAGCAATCAGGGGCCCAAAACCAGAACTTTAAAAATGCTGCATATTCTGTCAATCACGAAATTAGGTCAAATAAATTTGCTCTTTAAAAAGAGGCTGGCAAGCATGTCATCTGACCTGTGATAGACAAAACACAGGACTGTACAGATTGTTATGTTCATTAAATTGTATGCACCTTGTAGGATCATTTATCTTCTTGCAAATTTCAAATATTAATCCAATCATTTAAAACTGATCAATTATTTTCATCAGCATTATTAATGATAGTCAAATGACTCACAGATGAATAGCACATGTAAGTAAATATATATGCATCATTGATATGAGATTATAAAAGGGACCATACCAGAACAAGATATTATAGTTGAGTAGCTCAATTAGAACAGGCAGTACCTATCTGACATTCAAAGGAGATTCAGTCTAAATAACTGTCTTAACTGGTTTTTAGACAACCTGTGATGTTCATGAGCGAACATTAGAAGATAATGTTGGAAATGCAGAGCAGGAGTTAGTGCTCCGTATCATCGCCTTCAAGATACTCCAGGGAAACTTGAAAAAAAATCCCTTTTTTGGCTTGATTAATACCAAGAAATGAAGAAATCTTCCTCTTTTAATGGTTTTGGCCTTAAAGGTTTTGAAGGTCTTAAGATAACATTTCATTTTTATTTATCTGCTGAATATGACCTAAGGATGTTTCAAAATATCCGCAAGCCCACGCAGAAATTCATTTAAATATAAATTCATCACAAAACTCTAGATTATTCATTTAAATTTGTCAAAATTACTTAGACTTTATTACATACAAAACTATTACAAACTGAGTTGAATGTAATGAAAATTGCATAATGTAACTTTCTCATGTATAGTGGTAACTACAGGCTAAGAATTATTCTTCACTGCTCACTCACAGGAACCAAGAAAAAACAACCTTAAAATGTACAATGCTTATTATGCATTTACCAGTTTCAACTGTATGTATTTATAATTTAACCTGAACAAATGAATCATTAAAAGGATTTAAAACTTTCAACTAGTATAAAAAGTGAACTGGGAAGACGAAGGGAAGATTAGTGACAGTTTAAAGAAAGTACTGGACACAGCAGTGAAGATTGAGAAATAACAAATAAATATGAAACATATGTTTTGAATAGATCATGCCTGATGTCTTATCATTCAGCATTCAGAACAGAAACAAAAATCACTCATTTCTTTTTTCTTTTTATCACAACAATTGCTCAATAACAGAAGCAATCATAGAACTGGTAGCCTTCAATATGTGTTCCGGAGTGGACAACATAAGATTGTCCTGAAAACAAGCCTCACAGCAACAACATCTATCTGTATCTTTCAGGAGTTTGCGGATGCAATATTCCAGATGGTCACAGGGAAATTCAAAGAGCTGACAGACAATTTGACCTCCTCACATGCACGTCATAAGGTACTAGCAGGAATTGTAATGACAAGAGGTAAGACAAATCTAAACCTTCAAGTTTATTTTGCCTGATTCTGAAAATGTTGTCTCCTGGAAGACTCTTATTTTCATATTAATTTAGTAACTTATGCTTTTTTTTGTCTAGCCTATTTAATAAAATATTATTCATGTTTAACATATGAAATTGGCCATTTGATCCTTCAATCTTCTCCACAATTCAGTAAGATCATGGCTGATCTGTTTTTGTTCTAAAGTCCCTATTCCTATCTATCCCTGGTAACCTCTGATTCCCCTGTGTAACAAGAAGCTATCTACCTCTGCTTTAAAAATATCCTGAGAGTCCTGGCTCCACTGCCTTCTCAGACAAAAAGTTACAAAGTCACACATCCCTCTGGCAGAGAAAGGAAAATACCTTCATCTCTGTCAAAGCCATCCACAATCTCATACACATCAATCAAATCATCCTTTGCTCTTTGTAACTCCAGTAAAATCAAGCCCAACCTGTCCAGTTGTTCCTTACAAGGCAACCTGCTCATTCCAGGTATCAATCGAGCAAACTTTCTTTCAACCAATGCATTTGCATCTTTCCTTAAATAAGGAGACCAAAACTGTGCACAGTATTGGAGATGTGGTTTTATCAGTGATCTACATTAGTGAAGCATAACATCCTTATGTATTCAGTTCCTCTCTTAATAAAGATTAGCATCAGCCTTACTTAATTATGTGCTCCACTTGCACACAAACCCTTTGTAACTCGTATAGCAGAACACTTAGGTCCCTCTGCACCTCCAATTTCTGCAGGTGTTCTCCATTTAAATAATGCTCTGCTTTGTTATTCTTCCTGACAAAGTGGACATCATCATATTTTTCTAGATTATACTTCCATCTGTCAGACTTGCGTCCACTCACGTAACTTATCTATATCAATCCTTGATATACCAGCTTCATAATAAATTCTCCAACCTACCTTTGTCATACACAAATCTAGCCACCAAGCCTTTACTCCCCTCACCCAAGTTATTGTTATAAATTGTGAAGAGTCGAGAGTCAATACAGACCACTGCAGGATTCCACTCGTTACATTCTGACAATCTGAAACAGACCCAGTTATTCACACTGGTAGAAAGTGAGGACTACAGATGCTGAAGATCAGAGTCAAAATGTGTGTCACTGGAAAAGCACAGCCAGTCAGGCCAGCATCTGAGGCACAGCAGAGTCGACCCTCCTGCTCCTCAGATGTTGTCTGACCTGCTGTGCTTTTCCAGTGCTTATCCAATTTTGGACCCATTTATTCATTCTCTAGCAGCCAGCCAATTCTATATCCATGGTAGTATGCTACCTCCAAACCATGAACTCCTATTTTGCACCTTTTATCCGTAACCTTGTCAAATACTTTCTGGAAATCCAAGCAAAGGGCATCAATGGGTTCTCCTTCATCCATATCATACATGCTCCTTCAAAGCATTTCAGTTAACTTGTTGGAACAGGATTTCCCTTTCACAAAACCATACAGATTCTTCCAAATTATCTTGAATTTTTCCAAGTACACAAGTCTTTAATGATCAATTCCACCACCTTCCCCATGAGTGACATTGAGCCAGTTGGCTTCCCGTTTCCATTTTTCCTACCTCATACCTTTCTTGATTAGGATTGTTATATTTGTTATTTTTCAGACAAATGAAATCTTTCTAGAATTTAATTGTTACCTATTACCTCATTAGCTACTTTTTCCGAGAACATATAATGAATTCTGTCAGTGCCAAGGTGTTTCAACCTGTAGCTCTAAAAGCTTCTTCGGTATTTCTTTCCCAGCAATTTGAATTTCAACAAATTCCTCACTCCTTTATCCACCAGAATTACAGGCATTACTGGGATGTCTTTTTGGACCTTTGAAAGTGAAGCCAGAAGCAAAACATTTATTCACGGCATCTGCCATTTCTTTATTATCAGCTATGAACTTTACACACTCTCTAAAGGGCATCCTATTTGAGAGGGATGTCGCTTAATAAACCGAGTTATGACTTTAGGTGCCTTTAGATCACATCTGATAATTATTTAATTTCACAAATGACAAATACCCTTCATCAAGAGAATGGCTTCATGATGATGAAAGTGAAGAAGTGACCAAGAATTTGCTGAAGAATTAATTGACAATCTAAACACATGACTTGCAGAGTTGTTACTGTGCAAAAAGGAGAATACTCAGCATATCGTGTCTGCACTGACTCCCTGAGGATTTTGACTTCTTGCTAATCTCCTGCTTTTTCCAAGTAACCTTGCATATTGTTTTTATTTAGGTAGAATCATATGCCCTTTTGGATGCTTCAGTTTGACCTGCCTTCACTAGTCAGTGCATTCCAGACTCTCACTACTCACTGTCAAAGAGCGTGATGCTGGAAAAGCACAACCGGTCAGGCAGCATCCGAGAGTCAACGTTTCAGGCATAAGCCCTTCACCAGGAATGACTGATGAAGGGCTTATGCCTGAAACGTTGACTGTCCTGCTTCTCAGATGCTGCCTGATCAGCTGTCTTTTCCAGCACCACCCTCTTGAACTCTGACCTCCAGTCCTCACTTTCTCACTACTCACTCTATGATTATTTTTTGTCACCTCACAATTGATGCTTTTGCAAAATTCTTTAAAACTGTGTCCTCTGGTTCTCTATCCTTTTATGAGTGGGAACAAATCGAGTCATAGAGATGTACAGCATGGAAACAGACCCTTGAGTCCAACTTGTCTATGCCTAACAGATATCCTAACTTAATCTAGTCCCATTTGCCAGTATTTGACCGATATCCCTCTAGACCCTTTCTATCCGTATACCCATCACATGCCTTTTAAATGTTGTAATTGTACCAGCCTCCACCACTTCCTCTGGCAGCTCATTCCATACAGACACCACCCTCTGTATGAAAAAGTTTCCCTTTAGGTCCCTTTTAAATACTTCCCCTCTCACCTTAAACCTATGTCCTCTAGTTTTGGTTTCCGCTGCCCTGAGGAAAGGTCTTTGTCTATTTACCCTATTCATATACTTCATGATTTTATAAACCTCTATAAGGTCACCCACAGCCTCTGAAGCACCAGGGAAAGTAGCCCCAACCAATTCAGCCTCTCTTGCTATCTGAAGCCCTCCAATCCTGGTAAAATCCTTGTAAATCTTTTCTAACAACATCGTTCCTCCAATAGGGAGACCAGAATCACATGCAGTATTTCAAAAGCAGCCAAACTAATGTCATGTACAGCAGCAACATGATCTCCCAGCTGACCCATTGATCCTGATCGACTCTACAGAACCCCTCAAGATTTTGAAGATGTCATCACACCTTTTCTAAGCCTCCTCTCCTCTGCAATAAACATAGTTCCAACTTCTGTCCTCAAAACTGAAGTTGTCCAACCCTGGAATCATTCTCATAGACCTCTTCCACTCTCTCTCCATTGCAATCACATCCATCCAAAAGTATGTAAATATGACATTGTTAATGTGTAAATCATCCAGCAGTTTGAGGCAAGGAGTTGCCCCTATAGCCAGCAATGAGTGAGACATCAAGCAATACTGTATAGATTTTCTCCTGTTGTCCAATATCAGTCAGACATCTATAAATTCAAAAAAGTAATATACATTTGAACTGGTGAGCAATTGTCACACAATTTCCAGATTCTAGGATGACCATCTTCCAAAACATTAATACAAATATTCCACATATTCCAAAATCTGGTGATTCTTTGCTTTTATAATGTAATTATGTAAGTCAAATAGTTAAATAAGAATACTGAAGTGTGATCTGATTTAATTGTTTTTAACTTACAGTACTTTATCAGTAACTTTTATTGATAAGCTTGCAATTTGCTTTTCACTGGAAATTTCTTACATTACTTACAGGCAATATAATTTTTGGATGAAGGTTTGCTCACTGAGCTGAAAGGCTCATTTCCAGATGTTTTGTTACCTTACTAGGTAACATTTTCATTGGACTTCATGCGAAGCAATGCTGAAAATTCCTGCTTTCTATTTATGTTTGGGGTTTCTTTGGGTGGATGATGTCATTTCCTGTGGCGATGTTATTTCATGTGGTGAAGTCACTTCCTGTTCCTTTCCTCAGGGGGTGGTAGATGACTGCCAGACTACTCAGACCCCTTGGCATCATGATAGCCCACAAACCCACCAACACACTAAAACAGCAGCTAACAAACTTGAAAGACCCTATACAGATAATGAACAAAACTAACATCATTTGCAAAATATCATGCAAGGGCTGTAACAAACACTACATTGGACAAACAGGCAGAAAACTAGCCACCAGAATACATGAACACCAACTAGCCACAAAAAGACATGGCCCTCTCTCACTAGTATCCTCACATACAGATGAAGAAGGACACCACTTCAACTGGGGCAACACATCCATCCTAGGACAAGCCAAACAAAGACACGCACAAGAATTCCTAGAAGCATGACATTCCAACCGGAACTCTATCAACAAATGCATCGACTTAGACCCCGTCTACCACACTCTGAGAAAAGGAACAGGAAGTGACTTCACCACAGGAAATGACATCACCAACCCAAAGAAACTCAAACATATAAATAGAAAGCAGGAATTTTCAGCATTGCTTCATGTGAGGTCCACTGAAGATGTTACCTAGTAAGGTAACGAAATGTCTGGAAATGAATCTTTCAGCTCAGCAAACAAATCTACATCCAAAACCTCAACCTGAGCTACAAATCTTCTCAAAACTCACTAGTATAATTTTTAATCAGCTTCACAGCTTGAAGATGAAGAGTAAGGAAAACAGGTATCATGGTTGGATGGAGAAAGTGAGGACTGCAGATGCTGGAGATCAGAGCTGAAAATGTGTTGCTGGAAAAGCGCAGCATGTCAGGCAGCATCCAAGGAACAGGAAAATCGACGTTTTGGGCATGAACCTGAAGAAGGGCTCATGCCCGAAATGTCGATTCTCCTGCTCCTTGGATGCTGCCTGACCTGCTGCGCTTTTCCAGCAACACATTTTCAGCTCCTGGTTGGATTGCACAATAGTGCCACATCATCATGAGCCCAATCAGAGAACAGGGAAGATCATACAAATAGATAAATATGCACAAAATTGTAATGAGCCAAAGTAGTTAATATTTTGAATGAATGTTTTCTGCAAATATATGCTTGAGAAGGCACAAGCATGACAGAGGTGATGGCATAGTGGTATTGTCACTAGGCTAGTAATCCAGATCATTCTCCAGGGAACCAAGTACAAATCCTACCATGGCACATGGAGAAACTTGAGGTCACAGGAAAGAAATTTGAGATTAAAAGTCTAATGATGACCATGAAACCATAATTGATGGTTGAGAAAACCCATCTAGTTCACTGATGACCTTTAAGCAATGGAAGACTTTTTGCCTGCAGTCATGTGGTTGAGCCTTATCTCTCCTCTAAAATGGCCCAGCAAGCTACTCAGTTATGTCAACTGCTAAAGAGCTATAAAAAGAGGAAGAAAAACAAATGGCATCATCCTAGGCATAGAAAACAACAAAAAGTAAATCCAGCCCTGTCAATCCTGCAGAGTTCTCTTTACTAACATCGGGGGTGCAAATGCCAAAATTCGGAAAGCCGTCTCTCACTTGTCTGATTTAGTGGAATCATTCTTCAAAGGCAACATCCAAGATTGCACCATTAATATCTTGTGATCCAATTGGAGGACAGAGCAGGCAGAGGTGGCAGCACAGAGGTAAACAGGTAAACAGCCAGGAAGGTGCTGCCCTGGCAGTCCACAATATTGATGCTCAATCCTATGCAGTCTCATGGCGCCAGGTCTAACATGAGGCAAGGAACCTTTGGCTGAGTACCAAATATGGCCAGCCCACCTCTCAGCTGGTGAATCCATAGACCTCCTTGTTGTGCACCACTTGGAATAACTACTGAGGGTGACAAGATCACAGAGTATACTCAGGGTGGAGGAACGTCAATGTCCACCACAAGAGCATTTCAGCAGCACTGTTACTGACCAGGATGGTTGAGTCCGAAAGGACATAGCTGCTGGTCTGGGTCTATAGCAGGTGATATAGGAGGGAAAAGAGGGAAAAATATATTTGAACCTATCCTTACTGATCAACCTGCTATGGATATATCTGTTGATGTTTGTATTAGTAGGAATGGCCACATACTTAGAATCATCCTGCTGTTTAGTTGTAGAGTCACATCAGTGTTGGACTCTGTATTGCAGGTTTCACTAGTGCAGCCTGGTTGATCCTTGTTATTAATTTGCTCATTGCTTAGCTGAAGGGTTATGTTATTTGATGTGATCCATCCGTCTTTGGCACATACAGTCCACATACCTGGAAACACACTGGCACTGACAGTGACTGAGTATGTAAGGAATTATACTGACGACCAATTTAAGATTGTCAGTTGGTCTCACAGTTTGACACACTTGTGTGTAATGGAAGCTACATATGTTAATATATAGGCTCATGTTACCTCCATACAGAAAGAACGCACCTGTTTCACCTCAATAAAATAGGTGATAGCATTTCACTGTTTCATTTCTCAGGCTAATGCCCTGATCAATCAGAGTCATCCTGTGGATTTAAAATTTAAACAAAGCCTGACAGTTAACTGTCAATCATTAACTGGTGAACTTTTCATGGCAATGCCATGATCAGAGTCCACTTGTCAAACAATTAGCTCTTTGCTCTCATACAGTTTATGTGTTAGTCTTTTCCCCTGAGTTGTCCTGAGGAGTGCAACATGAAAAGCTTCAATAAAATGTGCCTTTTTTCAGCAACCTCAAGTTCTATTCTACCAATTGTTTTTCTTCATATATCGTTATTATCAGGATAAAGAATATTAACAAAAGCCATGTACTACAGATGCAGGAAGTGCTGGTGAAGTTCAGCATCTGTGATAAAGAAACAAAGTTAACATTTCAACTCCAATATGACTCTTCAAAATAGTGTCAAACTGAGAATCGTTACATTAAGCTAAACAGTTTGGATAGAAATAGTGAGCAAAGGTTGTGATGGAGAGTTTTATATCACCAGTTTCATAATTTGGAATTTCTGTTACCTAATTATATTTCAAGAGTTTGATCAAATTTTTCCTGATTTTTTTTGTCTCCAGTTTCCCTTTAGAAGTTTATTCTGTAAAGAAGCTAATTAATGTGGGATAGGCAGGTGAATTATATTACACATGGGTGTCAAATGCCAGGAGTTAGCTGATTGTTTCATTATGTTGTCACTTATAGACAAAATAGAAATATGTAATCCCGATCAAAGTCATTGTATACAGTGGCAACAGAAATTAAAGAGCCTGTTAATCATAGAATCCGTACAGAGTTGAAGCAGGCCATTCAGCCCATTGAGTCCACACTGACCCTCTGAAGAGCATCCCACCTCAACTCATCCCTGTAACCCTGCATTTCGCATGGCTAATCCACTTAGCCTGTGCATCCCTGGACACTGTGGGCAATTTCACATGGCCAATCCACCTAACCTGCATATCTTTGGACTATGGGAGGAAACCCACACAGATACGAGGAGAACGTGCAAACTCCACACAGACAGTCACCTGAGAGTGAAATTAAACCCCAAGTCCCTGGTGCTGTCCCTTAGTGCTCACCACTGAGCCACTGTACCTAAGACCCTAAGATTATGTACAAATCAACAGATTCCATTCTAGTGGCTAGAAATAAAAAAAAAACTTTGTTTTTGTAGATCTTCAACATGCATTTTATTTCCCTGCCTCTACAATGTATTTTGAACCTATATGCTTACATTTTTCCTTTGGCACAAACAATAGAAGCATATGACCACAAGATAATTATTGCGATTGTTCAAAATTGTAGTTGACTAAATTGCATTTCACCCATATTCCTTGTTCCTCCATATAATAATCCACCTGGAATTTAAGGACACTATGAGGACAAGCATGTCTCCCCTGTCTCTGTTGTTAGTAATTAATCAGCCCTGTTTACCTATAGCTGTTTGCACAATTCCACAGCTTGACAGCCAGAAGAGATTCTAGTCCATTGAGCTCCAGTGAAATGAATGAATCTGATATGCAGTATTCTCTGGGCTGACAACAATAGTTGCCATATTAACTGATGAATGTTTCTGTTTGTTGTGCCACTATACAAAGTCATTGTAGAGAAAATACTATAAATAGACAGACCTAGGTGATTCCAAAAGCAACAGATCAGATCAAAGCTCTGCTGTAATGTAATACCCAGTCATGCTTAAGCAGAGAAACAAAGAAAATAGGAGCCAATAGAAGACTGAATTGGTCACTAAACCCTTTGAGCCTAATTCGATACGATCATGGCTGATCATCCAAATTAGTATCCTGTTCCTACTTTCTCCCCATACTCTTTGATCCTTTTAGGCCTAAGAACTATACCTATGTCTTTCTTGAAAGTCTTCAATGTATTGGACTCAATAGTTTTTTGAGGCAGGGTATTCCACAGGTTCACTGCTCTCCAAATGAAGAAACATCACTGTCCCAAAAGGGCTACCCCTTACCCTTAGCCTGTGACCCCTCATTCTGGACTACTCAGTCATTGAGAACATCTTTCCTGCTTTTACCCTGTCGAATCCTGTTAGAATTTTACAAGATTTTTATGAGCTCTCCCTTCATTCTTCTAGACTCCAGTGAATATAGTCCTAATCCAGTCTCTCCCATACGTCAGTCCTGCTATCCCAGGAATCAGTTTAGTCAACTTCCCTTGCACTTCCTTTATTTCTTGATTGTGATAAACAATTGACTAGAAAAGGAAACTCAACAAATAATCTGCATGTAATGATGGTGGGCACAAAGATAAGAATCTGCAACCATTTCAGTCAAAAGTGTCAAGTGGATGACCCTTTTTGCTGTGCTTCAGAGATCCCCTGCATAAGGCCATAACAGCAGAAGCCCATTGAGTCTGCCCCACCATTCGATGACTGATCTGATCATTCTCAAACATTCTTGTCTGCCTTTGCTTTGATTCCCTTGCTGATTATAAATTTGTCTATCTCAACCTTAAATATACCTAACGACCTAGCCTCAAAAATCCTCTGCAATGAAAAATTCCATAGATTCACTATCCACTGAGAGAAGTCATCATTTGGAGATGTCGGTGTTGGACTGGGGTGTACAAAGTTAAAAATCACACAACACCAGGTTATAGTCCAACAGGTTTAATTGGAAGTACTAGGTTTTGGAAAGCTGCTCCTTCATCAGGTGGTTGAAAGCTCGTGCTTCCAATTAAACCTGTTGGACTATAACTTGGTGTTGTGCAAGTTTTAACTCTGAGAGAAGAAATTCCTCCTCATCTCTGTCTTAAATGGGCAAGCTCTTATTCTGAGAGTATGCCCTTGAGTGCTAGACTGACATACTATGGGAAAAGGCCTCTTGTCATCTATCCTGACAAGCCCTATGAACCTTATACATGCTTACAAGATAGCCTCTCATTTTTCTAAATTCGAGTGAATACAGATCCAACTTCCACAATCTTTCCTCAGAAGACATTCCCTTCATACTTGTGATCAACCTAGTGCCCATTCTCTGGGCTGCCTCCAATGCCAGGATATCTTTCCCTAGCTACAGAACTAACATTGTTCACCATATTGTAGGTGTGGTATAATTGGTGCCATGTAAAGTTTAAATAAGACTTCTCTATTTTCACACTTCATCCCTTTTGAAAAAAAGGCCAACATTCCATTTGCCTTCCCTATTACCTCTTGCATTTCTACGTTAGCTTTTTGTGATTCACGCCTGATGATTCTAAATCCCTCTGAACTGTTGCTTTCTGCAGACTTTCTCCATTTAAATAATATTCAGCCACTCTATTCTTCCTGCCAAAGTGCATAATTTCACATTTTCCCACATCATATTCCTTCTGCCGAGATTTTGTCCAATCGTTTAACCTGTTATATCCCTTTGCTGACTCCTAACCACTTGCCCTCCCATCTATTATGACTTGGCCATAGCATTCTCATGTCCCTCCAAGTTATTTTATATATATAATTCATAAATAATTCTGACCTGCACATGGATCCCAGTGGCACACAATTGACATCCTGTTGACATCCTGAAATGCCCTTTTCCCAATTCTCTGTCTTCTATCAGTTATGCAATCCGCTATCCATTCTAACATAATGCCCCTAATTCAATGACTGTTATCTTATTAAGTGAAATATCTTGCTTTTAAGATATGCTTGCCTTTATTGGTCAGTGCATTGTGTATAGGAGTTGGGAAATCATGTTGCAGCTGGACAGGACACTAGTTCAGCCACTTTTGGAATACTACATGCAATTCTGGTCTCCCTGCTATAGGAAGAATGTTGTGAAATTTAACTGGGTTCAGAAAAGGTTCATGAGGATGTTGCCTGGGCTGCAGGGTTTGAGCTATAGGGAGATGCTGAATGGATAGTGGCTATTTTCCCTGGAGCGTTGCAGGCTGAGGGGGTGACCTTAAATGTTTATAAAATCTTGAGGGACATGGGTAGGGTAAACAGACAAGGTCTTTTTCCTGGGGTGGGAGAGTCCAGTACTAGAGGGCATAGGTTTAAGGTGAGAGGGGAAAGATTTAAAAGACACCTAAGGAGCAATTATTTCACGCAGAGGGTGGTGCATGTGTGGAATGAGCTGCCAGAGGAAGTGGTGGAGGCTGGTACAATTGCAACATTTAAAAGACATCTGGATGGGTCTTGGAATATGAAGGATTTAGTGGGATATGGGCCAAATATATCTGGTCAGCATGGACGAGTTGACCAAACAGTCTGTTTCCATGCTATATATTTAGATTAGATTACTTACAGTGTGGAAAAAGGCACTTCAGCCCAACAAGTCCACACTGACCTGCAACCCAACCACACCCCTACATTTACCCCTTAGCTAACACTAGAGCAATTTAGCATGGCCAATTCACCAGACCTGCACATCTTTGGACGGTGGGAGGAAACCGGAGCACACGGAGCAAACTCCACACAGGCATTTGCCTGAAGCAGGAATTGAACCCGGGTCTCTGGCGCTGTGAGGCAGCAGTGCTAACCATTGTGCCAGCGTGCTGCCTACATTGCTGTGACTCTAAGTAGCTTTATATCTGGTGCCTTATTAAACACCTTTAGGAAATCCAAATGCATTTTGTCTCGTTGTTCCCAATTAACTATTCCATTTGTCGCCTCCAAAAAGCATTCTCATTATTTTTTTAGACAAGATTACTCCTTCATAAAGTAATGTTAACTCTGTTTGATTATATTATGGAATTCAAAATGATTTTCTATTCTCATGCATCCACTATCACTGCAGCTGCTTCCTTTAACATCCGAGGGTGTAACCATGGGCCTTATTTGTCTTAGCCCCATTAGTTTCAATAGTGCTTTCCTCTCATGATAGATATTGTACTTATTACTGCTCCTCCCTTTTGCCCATTATTTATTTAGTAGTTTTGGTATGTTATTAATATACTCTATTACGAAGACTGATGCAAAATATTTATTCAACTCCTGTCATTTCCTGGTTCTCTATTAATATTTCCCCAGCCTCATTCTCTAAGGTACACTTTGGCCTCTCTGTTTCCTTAATATTTTTAAGGAAGCTTTTACTGTCTGCTTTTATATTACATGTTAGTTTAACCTCAAACCACATGTCCTCCCTCTTTATTACAATTTTCATTATCTTTTGATGATTATTAAAACTTTCTCAATACTCTGGCTTACCGCTAAATTTTGCCATATTGTACGACTTTTCTTCCAATTAGATACCTGCTTCCTTGGTTAACCCGGTCAGTTTATCCCCTTCTTAAAATCCTTTATACTGACTAAGTATTTTTTTTCTGGTGAGTCATTAACTACTAAATGTCTGCCATTGTTCATTAATCATCTTTTCCGCTAAACCCCTTTCCCAGTCCACTTCAGCCATCTCTGCCTTCATTCCTTTCTAATTACCCTTATTCGAATTGTTTCAGACCAACTTTATAACCCTAAAAATTGTATGCTAAATGCTACCATGTTATGTTCACTTCTTGTTTTTTTTTTGTTCTGAGCTTGTTTATTGAACCTGCCTCCTTGTACATTTCTGGATCCAAAACTACCTCATCAACAACATGTTGTTCTTGGAACCTGTCCCAAAAACACTTTGTGAATTCTTCCTTGTGGCTACCTCTGCTAATTTGTTTTCTCAAATCACATGAAGATTAATGTTACCCATGATTAATAGACTGCCTTTTCTACATGCCCTCATCATTGCATGATTTATTCTCTGTATTCTCTATAACTACTGTAGTAGGATACATTGACCAAACGTCTCTTCCCCAGTTATTTCTCACCTTCTCTAATATACATTCTACATTTTCCAATCCAAGATCATTTCTTGCTACCCACCATATTCCATCTCATACTAATAAAGCTACCCCACCTTCTTGCCTTCCTTTCAAAAAGTCACATACCCCTGAATAACTAGTTCCCAGCTTTGACCTCTTTATATCCATGTCTCCGTAGAAACTATGAGGTCATTAACCTCTGTTTGTGCTGTTAATTCATCTGTTTTCATCTGACCACCTGACATTCTTCTGTCAACTCAATTCACTCCACAAGATATTATGAAATGGTTCAAGGTGTTAAGTACAGGAAAGCTTGTGGACCCTAATTAAAAGCCCAGCAATGTGACTGAAGACTTGTTGTCCAGAATAAGCCATGCTCTGAGCTAAGCTGTTTCAGGCAACTACAACACCAGTGTCTACCCAGCAATGTGTTAAATTACCCAGGTATGTCCTGCTTACAAACAGAAGGACAATGCAATCCAGCCAATTATCACCATATCAAGCCACTTTTCGGCACTTGCTGAGCAATCCTAAGTTTGCCAGTATCTCCATTAAATTCCAACTTGAGAATATCAATCGAGTTCAAGACATGGCGCAGTTACACAAGCTGGGAATGATATACGTTGAAGCACAGGAACCTGTACTCTACAAGCAAGGGGAATATAGAAACATGGAGTGTTACAGAGTGGAGAGAAGCCCTTCAGCGCCTTATGTCCATGCTGGTCCTCAAGCACGTGTCTATGCTAATCCCATTTCCTAGCATTTAGCCCATCACCTTTTATGCTATCATGTGACTCTCTAAATACTCCTTAAATGTTGTAATGGTTCCTGCCTCTACCATGCTTTCAGGCAATGAATTCAAGCTATCCCAAATATTGCTTTAAAATCTCTTTAAATCTTCTGCCCCAAATTTTGTATCCACGCTCCCGGTTATTGACTTCTCCATGAAAAGGAAAAGTTCTTTTCTAGCTATCTTAACCAAATCAGGGTGTACCTCAGCTCTCTGTTTCAAAAGGAAAGCAATCCTAGCTGATTTATTCTCTCTCCTTAGCTTAAACTCTCCAGCTAGGGCGAGATTGTGGTGAAACTCCTTTGCTTTCTGTAATGTAATCACATCCTTCCTGTAGTTATGATCAAGCCTTGCACCCTTTTTGAATTACCTGCAAGCTTAAGGAACCTCTATTACTGTCTTCATGCCAATGCTTCCAATGTTTAGTCACCCCACAAATCAGAAATCTTCTTCTTTTGATATAATTGTATTAATTTAAAACCTAGAATTTGTGTCTTTCACCTGAGTACAAAAAAAATCCCTTCTACAGCATATATTTCTTTTCAGCAATATTTCAGTTCTGAATCAAGTTTATCGAACATTTTGTCTATTTAATACAGCAGAATTTTGGTCAATTTAATTAAAATAAAGCCATTAAGTTAAATTTAGCTTGCAAGATATTAAATCTACAGCATTTCCCAATGCTGCAAGAAGTTTATATATCTAGTATACTACATGAATTTGAGGCATTTATATCTTCCAGGGAGGATATTGAATGGCAAGTGTAGGAATGCAATCATGCAATGTTTGGGAATTGATTGTGATGTGGTCTCCCGACTATTCCAGTGTTAATTATTCATCACATCTGCCAGAGGCAATGTGGCAGCATTTGTCCCATGTTCATTTACATTTTTATATACTATTATGACCCTGTAGGGGACCATCAACAAGGAACAAAGAAGTTAAAACATGGATCAATTAAATAATATTACTACATCAAAGATTTTAAATATTTAAGTAAAAACAAATTCTATAAAATGAGACTAAATAAAGAAAACGCAATTAACTTAATAGTATAGCTGTGAAAAATATATGTCATCAAGTCTGCCACCCACAACTCCCAGGAGTGCCCTTACCTTATGAAACCCTAAATGATAGAAGTGTGATGGAATACTCCCCACCTGTCTGGATGAGTGCAGCCCCAAGAACACTTAAGAAGAAGCTTGACACCATCCAGGTCAAAGCAGTCCACTTGATTGGCACTGCATCCACAAGCATCAACTCCCTCCACCCCCAATGCTCAGTAGCAGCAGTGTATACTATCCACAAGATGCGCAGCAGAAATTCACCAAAGATCCTTTCAAACCCATGGCCACTTCCATCTAGAAGGGCAAGGACAGTAAATAAATGGGAAGACTACTACCTTCAAGTTCCCCTCCAAGCCACTCACCATCCTGACTTGGAAATATATTGCCATTCCTTCACTGTTGCTGGGTCAAAATTCTGGAATTTCCTCCCTAATGGTAAACCCCCAGCAGATGGACTATAGTAGTTCATGCTGGCAGCTCACCATCATATTCTCAAGGAAAACTAGCAACGGGCAATAAATGCTGGTTATCCAGTGATGCCTGCATCCCACAAATGAATAAAGAGGGAAAAAAAACTTTTTCGTAGACCAATCCAAAAGTATGCCATAGCCTCCATAAATTATTTTAACATTCCTTGGTGTCCCAGGTAGATGTAAGCTTCATGGTGAAACTTCCTTTTGTGTCGAGCTAAGTAATCCTTCAATTTGTATTTGTGGTTTTCACATTTGTGGACTCCAGTTTCTTGCTCTCATTAAAATATCCATAGACAGCAGTTTCCCAGTTGGCTCCAACAGATCTTTCCAGCTTATCAATTCAGCAACTTACGTTTTACCATAAGTCTCTATGAGGCCCATTATAATCCTTCCACCAGCTTCAAGCTATAGCAAACCTTTTCCCTCATGAAACCCAAGTTCAACAGTGCGCTTCTGCAAGCAAACATACATACTCCTGAATGGACTTTTAAAATTTCAAGTCTAATGTTGATCATGCTTTTTGTGCACCTTCTTTGCACCTGCAACTTTGTATTCCTTGCTGTGTTCAATCACCCAATGATCTTTTTTATGTTATGATCGTCCTGTACTGCACACAAAACAATACTTTTCACTGTACCTAAGTACATGTGACAATAATAAATCAAATCAAGTCAAATCAAATAGGTAAATTAAATGAAAGAATCTTCTAATCTAGATACCTGAATCATTTCCTCCATGGCAATGTAACAAGATTTGGAATGCATCAACCAGAAATGCAAACAAATTATTTTACCTTCAACATAATCTTTTGATTCTGCTACACAAATTATTATTTTTTAATTTTTCATTCATATGCTGAATAGTTTACCATAGGCCTTGGCTGCTAGAATGTTTATAAATTCAGTAAGCAGGTGAAAGAAACTTGAGAGTGCATGTGACCCTCTTGCCCAGATTTGCGGGGTTTGAGCTTTTTCAATGACTTAATGAACGACAACTTGACTATATCAAACATCCAGAGAAAGGTTGGCCATTGTTTAAATTTTCTTTTACTGCCAAATCTGACCTTGTAAGATAAACACATATTAGCCTTTAAGTGTTAATAACTCCAAGCTTGTTTGAATTACTTTTACTTCAACATTATATATAAGTTTCCCAACCAGATGTCCCAGTTTTCTATACTTAAAAGTTTTATGCCTAAAATGAAATGTTACATTCTAATGAATATAAACCATACAACAATTCATATGCTGACTAGTTCACCATAGGCTTTGTCTGACTGGAGTGTTTATATTTCAGTAAGTAGGTGAAACAAACTTGAGAACGCAGTGAGATTACTGTATGTAGGTTACACAAAACGGGGATTTAATTGATAAAGCACAAGGCACGTTAACAGTTAAATATTGAGGAAATTCCTGATCATAGTGGTGCAAGGTCTAGTTATGGTTTGATTGATGACTCTAAACCAAATAAAGTATCTTGTACAAACCCAGAATTTATAACAGCTTGCAGAGAGAGGTACAGTTAGGAAGTAGTGGACCCACTCAGCTGCGTATGTATTTGATGATGGATTAGTTAAAGGGTTTGAACAAGTTTGAGTTTACTGTTGTTGTTCCCCTAAGTGGTTCAGTGTTACTCTCAGTGAGAGAGTGCAGACTCCACTGGCGAACATGTACCCAGCTTAGTAAAACATTGACTGTGAAGTCCACTGTTGCACAGCACTCAATAACACTTCAATCAGTTGAACAGATGGACTTGCAGCTATTTTTTAAATATATCAACAGTAAGTTGTTGAAAGAAAATATGGTGTTCACTCCTATATTACATAGGTTTACAAATGGCAGCGAAACAGATCATTTAGCACATCGCTCTCTCCTTTTCTAATCCATTGCCATATCTCACTATTCCCTATGCACTCGTGTGCTTGCCTAGCTACTCCTTAAATGCACCTTTACTGTTCGCTGCAGTAAATGCAGAAATTCCACATTCTTACCACTCTTAATGTGAAGACTTATCTTTCAAAATCTCTTTTGGATTAATTTAGATTAATGGCCTCTAGTTATGCTCTTGCCCACAAAAGAAAACAATCTCTCTGTGTGTAGTCTTATATAGGTCTGAATGACATGGGTCCTAGAGAGATTGTGGCAGAATCAGTCAAGGATCCAGTGAGGTCTGTTAATATTGGAAGCAACATATTGCATTTTTTAAATGCATTTGCCGGGCAGTGAGGTACGTTTCTCATTAGGCAGCAGCAATTTGCCAATCCTTCATTGCTCAGTCCTTTAAGTATAGGAGGTGAAACACAATGTTGAGGTTTTGTAGGCCTCTTCTGGAGTACTGTGTCCAGTTCTGGTTGCCCACTGACAGGAAGGTTATTATTGAGGTAGAGAGGGTTCAGAAGAGATTTACCAGAGTATTGCCAGGCGTGGAGGTTTGAAGGTTCCAGATTAGTGGTACTGGAAGAGCACAGCAGTTCAGGCATCATCCTTTGAAGTATAATGAAAGGCTAGATAGATTAGGACTTCTTTCACTGGAGTGTAGGAGGTTAAGGGGTGACATTACAGAGGGTTATAAAATCATGAGAGGTATAGATAGAGTTAATGGTAAGTTTTTTTTCCCTTGGATGGGGGATTTCAAGAGTGTGTGGCATATTTTCAAGGTGAGAGGACAGAGATTTTAAAAAACCATGAAAGGCTTTTTTTTTACACAGAGGATGATTTGCATGTGGAATAGACTTCCTGAAGATTTGGTGGAGAGTTCAAGAACATTAGGGCATGAACACCTCCTTCCATGTCCTTTACCCACTGCCACACTCCAGGCCCTGCTTTGAGCACAGCCAACCCATTTTCACTTATCCATTCTCCCCATTATCAATTCTTCTTCCCTGGCTTATCATCAGCCATTACTTTGACTGTCTTTGTCTCCTTCTGGGCTCCATTTCCACCTATCCGCGCACTTTAATGCACCCTGTCATCAACATAAGCACTATCTTTTCCGAGATTCTATCAGTTCTGAAGAAGGGTCACAAGACTCAAAACATTAATCTGCTTTCTCTCCACAGATGCTGTCAGACATGCTGAGTTTCTCCAGCACTTTCTATTTTTGCCTCAGATTTGCAGCATCCTCAGTTCTTTGTTTCCTTTGAAGAATGACAGTGTTAGTTTGCTGAGTGAAGCACGGGATCTATATCTGCTGGATATTCGGACATTGAAAGGCAAATACACAAAGCAGACACACCAGTGACATTTCATTTGCAATAATTTCTTCATCCATTTGCACTTCATGCAGAATGAAAGGTCCTTCAGCCTCAAATACTATTCAAAGGCAAATTGCACTAGACCATTGGTGCTTACACATCTCACATTGTCAGCTCAGTAACGCACAACGTAAGGGCAATAACACAAAAGAAGGTTGGCCAAAGGTGTCCCTCATATTTGAAACTTGCAAGGGTGCTGTAAAACAGGGGAACATAGCTGCAGCAAATGTCATGTAAGTATGACGATGAACTGCTCTGAAATCAGTGATAAGTTAAATGGTTGGTTTGGGTCTAGGAGGGGCACGGACTATAACATGCACTCCTTTTTAGATCTTCTGTATTGATTGCTTAGCAAATGTTCCCCCTTTGTGGTTGGTGAACATATGGGAGCAGGCTATGCAGAATCAGATGGAAATGCAGTTCTGCTGTTTGGAGCAGTCTGAGGAGGCCCTCAGGTGTACTGCAGACAGACCATGCTGCATCTTCCTGGCAAGCTGGGCTCTGCACAATTGGAGCAGGCAACAAGGTGATGTGCTGGATGCTGAGCAATTGGGAGAACAGGAACTGTTTTGTGAGGTGAAGGTGAGGGCTTTGAGGAGGAGGAAGCTCTCCTTGTATATGACAGAGTTCAGTTGCATTGTGTGCTACAGGTCAGACAGGACCTGATTGACCATGGTTCCAGCTGAGGAGAGCTGGGTGCAGCTGACCATCGTGAAGAATTTAAAATAGCCATTGGTCATTATTGCCAGCATTTGGTTGACATTGTTGGACAGGGCATTCTATTTGTTCTATTTGTGTTTTCTTTTGCTGGTTGTAACTAAAAGCTCTGGTTTGGATTTGTCTGGTTGCTTCCCTGTGAGGTTCACCTACTGAGTAATGACAAGATCCAGTGGGCATTGGAGACAGAGGAGTGGTGATTTAGAGAAGATGTTTCAGACAGGCTGTAGCAAAGGGCAGGTAAACTGTGTGGACTGGTGGTTAAACAGTGACTAATGTGAGAGAATGGAGATGTATGTGCAAGGGGGTAGCAGCCATGCCAGTGATGTGCTGTGACCATCATGGCTGCTGTGCCAAGATGTGCCCAGTGAGGGACAACACCAAGTTGCCAGTGGGTACACAGTGGTCTTTAAAGGTTTTAGGAGTGGAATGATGCTGGTCTTGCAGGGGATATCCAGTGAGTAATGAGCTGTTCCTGGAAAGATGGAGGTAGAATTGGACAAGAGATATGCCATAAGGGCAAGGTCGGTGGTTTAATCATTTTAAGGACCTCCATTCAGCATCTTTTTTCAAGAGAATAGAGATCCAGTCTGTCAATCTCTTTCTGATATGTACATGCTCCACACTTCTGGTTTCATCCTTGTCAATCTTTTTTGTACCCTCTCTGGTGCCTCTGTATTCTTGTTAAAACATGGAAACTAGAATCGCACATGGTAATCTAAGTGCTTAACTTCCCTTCTTTTCAACTCTATTCCTCTTGAAATAAAGCCTAATGCTTGGCTTGCTTATTTCTGGCCTTGCTAATTTGTGCCACAACTGATGGTGATTAGTGTCATTTTATTCCAAGATGCTCTTGTCCCTGTAGCCCACCTTGACTCACCCCTTCTGAGTAATAAGTTACCTCCCAATTCTCCTTCACATTACGCACTACTACAAATTTATCTATGTCAAACTTAACATGATGATTATTTGTCCAATCTGCAAGTATAAACCATAAGACCTGAAGACGTAAGAGTAGAAATTAGGCCATTCAGCCCATTGAGTCTGCTCCACCATTCAATCATGTCTGATAAATTTCTCAACCCATTCTCCCACTGTCTCCCTGTAACCCTTGATCCTCATGATAATCAAGAATCTATCTATCTCAGTCTTAAATATACTCAATGACCTGGCCTCCACAGCCTTCTCTGGTAATGAATTCCATAGATTCACCACTCTCTGGCTGAGGAAGGTTCTCCTCATCTCCATTCTAAAAGGTCTTACCTTTACTCTGAGGCTGTGCCTTTGGACCCTGGTCTCTACTACCAATGGAAACATCTTCCCAACATCCATTCTATCCAGGCCATTCAGTATTCTGTAAATTTCAATTAGATCCCCCCTCATCCTTCTAAATTCCATTGAGTATAGACCCAGAGATCTCAAACGTTCCTCATATGTTAAGGCTCTTTTCATTTCTGGGACCATTCTCGTGACCCTCCTCTGAATCCACTCCAAGGCCAGTGCATACTTCCTGAGATATGGGGCCCAAACCTGCACACAATACTCCAAATGTGGTCTGACCAGAGCCTTATAGAGCTTCAGAAGTACATTCCTGCTTTTATAATCAAGTCCTCTCAAAAAAAATGCCATAATTGCATTTGCCTTCCTAACTACTGAGTCAGCCTGCAAGTTTATCTTGAACTCTCAAATCTCTTTGCACTTTATTAACGTCCTCCTATAATTTGATGGAATCCTCCTTGGTCTTGGCTTTTGACCCACACCTAAATTTGGTATCTTCCGTAAATTTAGCATTTGTTTTATTCGAAAGTCCTTCCATATATTATATTTCCTACATGAGATCAAATAAATCTCAACTTCCACTCTCTGGATCCAGCCTTCACTTGACTAGTTTTGTGCCTCTTGTACCACTGGAGAGGCACAAAATGAGCATTGGCTTCAGAAATTCTATAGACTTTAATCACTCACTGCACAGATATGCCATTAGCACTTGTATTTTATCCCAATAAAATTAACAAAATATAGCACTATTAATATACTGCCTTCTAAAAATGGAATATATCCCTAAATGTTTAACAAATCCCTTAACTTAATATTATGAGCATTAATTTTGATATTAACTGCATTGTTAATATAATCAGTGCCCTCAGGTCATTTATGAGCTCAACCACCTCATTACTAATTGTCATGATGACAGCTAATAAGCAGATCAGCACTGGTTAGCTCAACAATTAAAATATCAAAAATTGGTGAATCTGCACTGTACCTTACATTAATAATGAATTGGTTTTCAATTGTCACAGTAATCCTGAAACTTTTTTTTCACCACGTATCCTTTCATTAGAACGATCAAAATACTTAAAATAGACCGACCACAGTAAAGCTAGAGTATAGATTAACATGGCAGAGCATTTCAGCTGTACACTTGCCTAATTGTTAAGTAGAAATTAGCTTTATCTTACAAGGGATTAGATTTGTTATTTAGATTCGTAGATTCATACAGCGCAGAAAAGGCCTTTGTCCCATTGAATCTGCACCAACATAACAACACTAGAAATGCAATCATCCAAGTTTGAATGTCATGATGTTTGAAGTGCTCATCCAAATATCTTTTAAAGGTTGTAAGGTTTCCAGCCTCCATTACCTTCCCAGGCAGTGCATTCCAGATTCCCATCACCCACTGAGTGAAAACATTCTTTCCCAAATCCCTGTCCCTTACCCTAATATTATGTCTCTCATAATTGACCCCTCAACCAAGGGAACAGTTGCTTCCTATTCACACTGTCTATACCCCTCATAATCTTATACACTTCAATCATGTCTTCCTCAATCCAAGCCTATCTAGTCTCTCCTTATAGCACAATATCTCCATTCCAGGCAACATCCTGGTAAACTTCCTCTGTACCCCATCCAGTGCTATCACATCATTTCAGTAGTGAGGCACCAAAACTGCACACAGTGCTCCAGCTGTGCCCTAGCCAATGCTTTGCACAACTCCAACATTACCTCCTTGCTCTTATACATTGTGCTACAGAAGTGGCATGGTGACTCAGTGATTAGCACTGCTGCCTCACAGTGCCAGGGACTCGGGTTCAATTCCAGCCTCTGGTGACTGTCAGTGTGGAGTTTGCACATTCTCCTCATGTCTGCGTGGATTTTCTCAGGGTGCTCCAGTTTCTTCACACAATCCAAAGATGTGCAGGTTAGGTGAACTTGCCTTGCTAAGTTGCGTAATGTGTTCAGGGATGTGTAGGTTAGGTGCTTAAGTAAGGGGTAAATATAGGATAGGAGGAATGGGTGTGAGTAAGTTACTCTTCGGAGGGTCAGTGTGCACTTGTGGGGCCAAAGGCCCTGTTTTCACACTGTAGGGATTCTAATCTATAACTGATGAAAGCAAGTTTTGAAAAGTCAAAACTGATGCCTTTGAATGTAGTAGCGTAGTGACTATATCACTTGGCTAAAATTCACACAACTCAGCCAGTGATTCAAGAACCATGAATATAGGGGAACCTCGATTATCCGAATATCGGATTATCCAAAGGAGATCTCGAGGTCCCGATAGAAACATTACATGAAAGAGCTGTTTTGTTTACACCGATTAAAGACAATCTCTGCTGAGAACATTCCTGGACATAGATGAGAGCCCAGGCACCGTCTCCAAATGACCTCTCTCTCTCTCCCCCCACACTTTCCCTGGAACTCTAAACCCCCTTTCCCCAGATATTCTCTCTAACATTGTCCCATACAGGACAGAGGTGGAGCTTGTCAAAAAGTTGCTGTTAAAAAGTTGCGCGCGTGTGTGCTATTTGGAGACTTACCCCACAAAGGTAGCAGCAGTCTTACTGTTGGTGTCCAGTCCGGCTGCCCCGAAGGGGGAGAGGTCAGTTCAAGGTGGGAACACGGACAGAGGTCGGACAGTGGTTGGGGGCGGTATTGGGGGGTGGGTGGGGGGGTGGTGTTGGACAGAGTGTTGGGGATGGGGGGCAATATTGGACAGGGTATTGGGGGCAAGGCGGTGTTGGACAGGGTTTTGTGGGCGGGCGGTGGACAGTGTTGGGGGCAGGTGTGGGGCGGTGTTGTGGGCGGTGTTGAACAGGGTTTTGGGGGTGGTGTTGCTCGGGGTTTTGCGGTCAGGGGGGCGGTGTTGGACACAGTTTTGGGGTGGCGTTGGATGGGGTTTTGCGGTCGGGGGGCAGTATCGACAGGGTTTTGGGGACAGGGGGCAGTGTTGGGGGGTGGGTGGGGACTGGTGTTGGCAGGGGTTTTGTGGGCAGATGGGGTTGGTGTTGGACAGGGTTTTGGGGTAGGGGGTGGTGTTGGGGACAGGGGGTGGTGTTGGGGGCAGGCGGGTGATGGTGTTGGTGGGCAAGTGGGGGACAGTTTTGGATGTGGTTTTGGGAGCGGGGGGGCAGTGTTGGATGGGGTGTTGGGGACAGGAGGCGGTGCTGGAGGGCAGGCGGGGGATGGTGTTGGCGGGGGTTTTATGGGCAGACGGGGTGGGGGAGCGGTTTTGGACAGGGTTTGGGTGCCAGGCAGTGGGCAGACAGAGTTTGGAGGGGGGCAGTGGGCGGAAGGGGTTTTGGGGGCGGGGCCTAGCATGCAGTGTGCTGCCATCTCCGGAACAGGGAGCAGACTCAATAGAAAGCTCCCGAGCCCCAGAGAAAAGGCAGTGAATCGATTCACTGAATAATCAATTATACGAACAAAATAGTGCCCACCCATCTCGTTCGGATAATCGAGGTTCCTCTGTATATAACATCAGAGCATAAGAACTCGCAGCAGGAATAGGCTTGCAATAGGATCATGGCTGACCTTTCCATGGTCTCAGCTCCACTTACCCACCCTCTCACCGTATCCCTTAATTCCTTTATTGTTCAAAGAAAATCTATTTTAGCTTTAAAAGCATTAACTGAAATAGAGTCGACTACTTCAATGGCAAGGAATTCCATAGATTTACAACCCACTGGGTGAAGAACTTCCTTCTCAATTCTGCTAAATCTGCTCCCCCTAAATTTTGAGGCTATACCCTCTTGTCCTAGTTTCACCGGTCGGTGGAAACATCTTCTCTACATCTATCGTATCTAATCCCTTCATAGTTTTAAATGTTTCTGTAAGATCCCCCTTCATAAGATCTATTCCCTTCATAGTTTTATGTTTCGATAAGATCCCCCTCATTCCTCTAAATTCCAATGAATATAATCCCAGTCTACTCAGTCTCTCCTCATAAGCCAACCTCCTCAACTCCAGAATCAACCTAGTGAACCTCCTCTGCACTCCTTCCAGTGCCAGTACATCATTTCTCAAGTAAGGAGACCAAAACTGTACACAGTACTCCAGGTGTAGCCTCACCAGGGCCCTATAAATGATGAGCATAAAAACCTACCAAAATATCTTAAAGAAAACATTTGGTTCATGAAATCCTTTAGAGAAGGAAAATTCTCTATATGTAACTCCAGACCCACACAATATGGTTAGGACTGCAGTGATTCAAAAATGTACCTTAATGCCACTTTCTCAAAAACCCACATCTCAAGATGACAAGCAACCTCTATGCATCACCCGGTAGCTGAGTAATCAAGAATGAGGTGTCATAGATAGAAGATTAATTATAATAAGTTTTGAAGAGACACAAGAGAATATCCTTCACAAAGACAGTTGTAAAGCTGGGGTTACTGGTTGAGACAGGGATGTGTCAGCAGTCAAGATAATTATTCATTGGATCAAATGGAGGCAGCAGTGTGGGTATATTCAATAAGAACTATTTGCTTATGGGAAAGCCCACCTTGGCCTTGCGGAGTTCATTGACTTGTTCCTACGTTGCAAACTTCCATCATATCACCAATTGTTCAGGAAAATTACAATACCGAAAAAGAATCAAAACAATGTGAAAAATAATCAACCTTATGAATCATAGAATCATAGAATCCCCTGCAGGATAGAAGCAGGCCATTTGGCCCATTGAGCCCAGGCTGACCCTCTGAAAAGCATCCCACCCAAACCCACCCTATCTCTGTAACCTTGCATTTCTCATGGCTAATCCACCTAACCTGCCCACCCCGGACATTATGGGCAAGTTAGCATGACCCAGTCCGCCTAACCTGCCCACCCTCGGACACTATGGGCAAGTTAGCATGACCCAGTCCACCTAACCTGCACCTCTTTGGACATCTTTCTGCTCCAGCATGAAAGTGATAAAGTCATGGTTAGCCACAGAACTGGCAAGGGGCTTCTTTATCTCTTGTATGTTAACAATTATTTGTTCATTAACTGCGTCATATGAAGGCCTACCCACAACTAATATAGAAAGTTGTAGCCAAATGTTGACCATGTACTTTATTCCACTTGGGTGACGTAACTTGCTGACAGCAATTCTTTCCTTCTCCAAAAGCAACGTGGTCAAGGGCGGTACGGTGACACAGTGGTTAGCACTGCAGCCTCACGGCACCAGAGACCTGGGTTCAATTCCTTCCTCAGACAATTGTCTGTGTGGAGTTTGCACATTCTCCCCATATCTGCACGCGTTTCCTCCGGGTGCTCCAGTTTCCTCCCACAGTCCAAAAAAAAATGTGTAGGTGAGCTGAATTGGCTATGCTAAATTGCCCGTAGTATTAGGTGAAGGGTTAAATGTAGGGGAATGGGTCTGGGTGGGTTGCTCTTCGGAGGGTCGGTGTGGACTTGTTGGGCCGAAGGGCCTGTTTCCACACTAAAAAAAATGTGGTCAAGTTCTGCAGTGATCCAAATGGGTCCCAAGGACATTAAAAACTGAGGACAGAAATGATCTTTCATAGTACAGCTAAGGCTCGGCAGATGATTGCTGTCCCTGTCAGTCCACTTGGACCAAGTTTGGGTAATTCACTCATGTCTACCCACATAAGCCTGGGCCTAAACATTGGTCCTCCCTCATGACCATGCCTCTGATTTTGAGCTAGTAAACAAGCCTGTCTACTCTCTCTGATTCTCAGATGATCTATCTTCCTCAGTTACAGGCAAATGGGCACTGATGGTAAACTACCATGACTTTGAACAGAAGAATCCTCTGCATGATTCACTTGTATGACTGCTGCATTGACATTTTGAAAAAATATGAGATATTCCACAAGCAGCACTTAGTACCTGGACATTTCACTTTCATGTTAGAGTGGAATAATGATGATAGGGAATGAAGACAGTAATGTCAAAAGTTGCTTATGACACCAACCAATCGAGAGGAAACCAATCAGGTGCAGAGAGGTCCAGATGGAGTGGGAAACCGAGTTAAGAAGTTAGATTCGTTGTCAGCAGCATTAAATGTTGGAACCAAGGAAAGCAAATAAAACAGAGAAATAGTAAGCCACATGATGTTAGTTTTCAGAAAATGCCACAAAATGAGACTGATCAGATATAATTATTCAACATGGACTGTGGTTAATGTTTAGAATGACGTGCTTAGGAAACCTTTTGAGTCTGAACATATCAACAGCTTTGACAGAGAATGAGACAGGCATTTGGTATGAAATGGGTTCAGGAGTATTGGTTGTGAACTATATTTTATCTTCAAACTCTGAGGGAAAACAGAGCTGGAAATGGATTGCAGCAATTCAGGAAGGCAGCTCACTACCATCTTCTCAAGGGAAACTAGGAATGGGGAACAGTGAAGGTCGCTTCATGAGTGAATTTAAAAAACTAAAATTACAATTTTCTCTGGTTTTGCACCATATCTTGCCTTTTTTAAAATTGTCACTATCCACAAGTTGAACTTGCAATCAAATATAACTTCTTGATTCAATGATACAACCTTGGGATTCTGCAAATATTCATCATGATTGACCTTGAATAAAGGCTCAACAGGCAAAAGTCAAAGTTTTATTTTTCGCAAACTTTTAACTCCAATAACGTGAATATCACTTCTGAAGGTGAATTATGCACAAATTAGCTGCTGGTCAGTCCTGCACTTTTCATTCTTAACAATTTTCAATAAAAATTAGCAAAGCATTAGCAACTCATACTGGTAGCAGTATAACTGATGTTTTGCATATTTAAGTTGAATACATGGTTCTTCAGGCACAGAACAAGTACTTATGCATCAAAGAAGGAAAGTAGTGAACATGTGTTTATTCCGTACTGGAACAAGCTGCTCAATATATCAAGGAAGGCACTAAATGAGGGGTCTGAGCACAGATTCAAATAGATGTTAAATCTTTTAAATGGATCATGATCTGAATTTTTTTTATTCATTCACGGAATTAAGGCGTCACTGGCTAGCTAACACTTATTGCCCATCCCTAATTGCCCAGTTAAGAGTCAACCACATTGCTGAGGATCTGGAGTCACATGTAGCCTAGAGCAAGTAGGATGGCAGTTTCCATCCCTAAAGAACATTAGTGAACCAGATGAGTTTTTCTGGCAATTAACAACAGTCATCATTAGATTCATAATTCCAGATTTTTATTGAAATCAAATTCCACCATTTGCTTTGGCGGGATTTGAACCTGGGTCCCTGGAACATTATCTGGCTCTCTGGATTAACAGTCCAGCAATAATACCATGAGGCCATCACTCCCACCCCCACCTCCCCCCCCACCCCCTCGCCCCCCCCACCCCTCTCCCATCTATCGCCTTTCTGTAAATGTCTGAATGGAGCCACACTGATGTTGGAGGCCTAAAATGTCCATATTTAAATATGTATTTATCTGAATGTGGAGCTTGAGCTGCAGCAGTGCTCTCCCTAATTCTGTCCCATTGCTGAATACCATTGTTAGCCTCATCTTAGTGAATCCCTTGATTGCTTCCTCAACATTCCAATGTACCATTGTTGTCAGCAATGCTGCAGAAAGACACTGGAAGCCACTTTGCTGTTCAACTGCCTGGGGATGTCTGACAGATACCTGCAGCTCACTACCGAGTCTCAGTATTGGGTGCAGTCAGGACTATTCAGTCCAAGACCAGTCTGAATTGATTCCAGTGGAGCTGAACAGGTCAATAAAGGATGAAGATGGGCTATCTTACTGCAGTAATACAGGGCCTTGGTGCGACCACACCAAGAATATTGCATACAGGTTTGGTCTCCCTACGTAAGAAAGGATACATTTGTCATAAAGGGAGTGCAGTGGAGGTTCACTCGGCTGATACAGAGAATGGCAGAACTGATCTATGAGGAGACTGGGTCTGATTTGACTGGGTCTGGTTTGACTGGGTCTGAATACATTAGCGTTTAGAGGGATAATAGTGAATCTGATTGAAATGTATACAATTTTAACTGCACTGGAAAGATTAGGTGCAGGGAGGTGGTTTTCCCCACAGGACAGCAGTCTCATGATCTGGGTGGACCATTTGGGACTGAGATGAGGAAAATGTTCTTCACTCAAAGAGCAGTGAACCTTTAGAATTCTCCCCCACAAAAGACTGTGAAGACCAGGTCTATATGTATAACCATAAAGAAAATAGGTCATTTCTATGAGATCTTTAAGGCATCAAGGAGTATGGGGTGAAAGTGGGAATTTGCCATTGAGATAAAAGATCTGCCATGATCCTATTCTATGATGGAGTGGCTCCAAGGTCTTGATTACCTTACTCTTGCTCCCAGTTTCTGTGATGCACCTGAAACCGCGAATACAACTGTGAAAAACACAGGCTACACTACTTCCTGGACACTTCCAAAGTTACAACCAAAGTTATGGTAGACAAGAAGAAAATGCACTGCCAAATAAATTGAGAATAGAATGTGCTTACTCTCAACGCAATGAAATTTAACATGGGAGCTGATGACTCCATATCCTACTCTGCATCTTTCAGTCTCAGATCAGCAGAAACACATTGTCACCACAGTCTAAGTGACTGGATTAGTTATTAGAGAGAGAGCTGCCAGTAGATATCAGCCATTCAGCAATAAATCTTTGTCACTTGACGTCTAAATGATAAAACCAGTGTGGGCTTGCTTTTCATTCTTTCTGTTATTGAGCGGTAATGACCATCAGCAAAATCTTGAACATTTAATTTTACTCACATGAAGTTTGAAATGAGTTGGGATGACTATTGCCTTGCACGTCTCTGAGAACAAGCCCAAATTAAACCCAGCTCGTCAGTGTAACTCATGCTCACAAAATGATATGTTACAAGAAGATTTTCATCAGGGAAAACCCAGATTACTGCAACTCTAAATAACTCACCAGTTTTGCATGATACACGTGGAATAGGTCACCAGATTGCTACGCAACAAACATTCAAACAAAGTGATCAAGTGGCAGACAAAACTTAGTACAAAAAATGCAAAATGATGCATTTTGGTGGAAATAATGTTGAGAGACAATATGAACTGAAAGGCATGATTCTAAAGGGCATGCAGGACTGGAGGGATCTAGGTGTATATGTGCAGAAATCACTGACAGTGGCATGTCAGGTTGACGGAGTGATGAGTAGCGAATACATAACGTAGGCTTTCCTAATAAGGGAATAGAATATAAAAGTCAAGAAGTTATCCTGAAATTGTACCACTCCCTGGTTTAGTCTCAACTGGAGCATTGCCTCCAGTTCTAAGGGCCATGCTTTAGGAAGGATGTGAAGACACAGGAGGGAAAGTGCTGAAAAGATTCACAAGAATAGTCACAGGGATATGAATCTCTAGTTGTGCAGCTAGATTGAAGAGATTGAGGAAGTCACAACTGTTTTTCTTGAAGACGTGAAAGTGAAGAGGAGATGAGATAGAGTTACCCAAAACCTTGAGAAAAAACATTAGTACCATTAGTTGAAAGATTGAGAACAAGGGGGCATAGCTTTAAAGCCATTGGCAAAAGGTACAGTGATGATTAAAAAAAAACTTTTTCACATGTGTAGTGGTTAGGATCTGAAGTGCACTGCCTGAGACCATGGTTGAAGCAGATTCGACTGATGCACTGGAGTGAATTGACTATTGGCTGAAAAGGGAGGCGATGTAGGACAACATGGAGAATATGGGGGAGACACAGTCAATCAATTGCTTCTATGGGGAGCCTGCATTGACATGATGAGCTAAATGGCCTCTTTAAGCACCCATACAACTCTGTGGGTGATTCTGGGATCCTGCGACAAGTTCAATTTATATAAGAAATAACTTCACACAGCATCAAAGGACTGGAGTCTTCTTTTTCACATTCCATTTCAGAATTAGATCCTTAACCTCCCTCTCCTTAGACAGCCAAAGTTCTATGCAATAAATAACATTCTTCCACACTTTGCTGCGATCAGACATGAGGCCACTTATTTTGTCCCCTTTCTGGGTTTGTTTGATAATTCTTGACAGGTTTAATTACAAGCAAGTTATTTTTAAAATCTCATTTCGAAAGGAAGGCTTTTGAAAGTCCATCTCCCTCAAGTGCATTTTGCCATTTAGCTTCGTGCGAATCTGTCACAGTTCAGCTCTATTTTTTTCTCTCCCCTTTGTTGGAAGTGACAATCACCCTCACTGTGAAAGTGAATAGGAAGACTGGACCTGCTATTCCACAAAACAGGCCAGACAAAGAGAGGTGTCCTTTACATTTTCGTATAATGCAACACAGCAGTTTCACTATTTCTCTGCAAAGAGAAATGAAAGGAGAGAATTACTTTGACAAGTTGCAAATCAGTGCAGACATGGGAAGCATTGCTGCACGACTGACTCTCGCAGGTAGAACACTGTGAAATGACTAACTTTTTATTTTGAATGACAAACGCACTGTTATAACTTCAGTCACTTAATTAAGACACTCAAACAAGTATTGTTTTCATCATTTATATCCTGTGAACAGCTGCCAGCAATAATCCCTCATTCATTCAATGGGATTCACATTCCATTTATGTGAAAACATCTTATTTTTAGCTTTATTTCCTTCACTGCTATTGATAAGCTGGATTTGTGGAACCCTGCTGAGTCGAGTGTCATAGAGATGTACCGCACAGTAAAAAGCTCTTTGGCCCATCAAGCCTGCTCCATCAAAAACAGCCACCTAACTCTTCTAATCCCATTTCCCCAGTACTCGACCCACAGCCTTGCATGCCTTGCTATCGCAAGTGCACATCTAAAAATGTTTTAAACGTTATGAGGGTTTCCGCCTATTCCACATTTACAGGTATTGAGTTCCAGGTTCCCACCATCCTCTGGGTGAGAACATTTTTCCTCATATCTCCTGTAAACCTCCTACTTATTAGCTTAAATCTATGACCCCAGGTCATTCATCCTTCCACCAAGGGGATAGTTTCTTTCTGTTTACCCTGTCCATACTCCTCATTGTTTTATACGTCTCAATCATGTCCCCCTCAGTCTCTTCTGTTCCAAGAAAAACAATCCCAGTCTGTCCAATCAGTAGAGGAGGTGATGGTGTCATAATATTATTGCTGGACTGTTAATCCAGAGACCCAGGTATTGTTCTGGGGACCTAAGTTTGAATCCTGCCATGACAGATGGTGAAATTTGCAATTCAATAAAGATCTGGTATTAGGAGTCTAATGGTGACCATGAATCCAGTGCCAATTGTCAAGAAAAACCCATCTGATTCACTACTTTCCTTCAGGGAAAGAAACTGCCATCTTTACCTAGTCTGGCCTACATGTGACTGCAGACCCACAGTAATGTGATTGACTCTAAAATGAACCCTTGGCAATTAGGGGTGGGATTAAATGCTGGCCTAGCCAGGTTCGCCCTCATCCTGTGAATGAATTTTAAACAAAAACTCTCTTCCTAACTTAGACTCTCTGCTCCTGGTGAATCTGACAGCACCTGTGAAGAGAAATCAGAGTTAACGTATCGGGTCCAGTGACCCTTAGGTCTGAAGAAGGGTCACTGGACACGAAACGTTGATTTTGTGTGAAAGTTGGTCGGTGGTAAATAGTGACGAAGATAGCCTTAGATTATAGGAGGATATCGTCGAACTGGTCAGCCGGGCTGATAAGTGGCAAATGGAATTCAATCTCGAGAATTGTGAGGCAGGACAAACAAGGGAAGTAATAATATGATGAAAAGTCAGACCCTGGGGAAGCAATGGGGGTCAGAGGAACCTCGCTGTACGTGTCCACTGGTCCCTTAAGGTAGTAGGTTCCCACTACCTGATTTCTCTCCACAGATGCTGCCAGACCTGCTGAGTTTTTCCAGCACTTTCTGTTTTGTTTCTGATTTCCAGTATCCACAGTTCTTCACTGTTTAAAAATCCTGATGAATCTCCTCTGCTCCATCACCACTGTTACCACACCCTTCCTCTGATCTGAATTTCAGAACTGTACACAATATCCTTTTATGGCTTAAATTACTTTTTATACAGCTCCAGCATAACCTCTCTGCTCTTGAACTCAGCTAATAAAGACAAATATACTATACACCTTCTTAACCATTTCATCTCCCTGACCTACTACCTTAAGGTTGTACTACCTTAACCTCACATAATTGTTAAAATTACTGAGCAACCTCACCTAACAGAGTCACAGAGCACGGAAACAGACCCTTTGGTCCAACCTATCCATTGCGACCAGGTTTCCCAAGCTAAACTAGTCCCATTTTCCCGCATTTGGTATCCCTCTATACCTTTCTGATTCATATACATGTCCAAATGTATTACAAATGTTGTAACTCTACCTGCACCTATCACTTCCTCTGGTAGATCATTCCAGATATGTGCCATGCTCTGTGTGAAACAGTTCCCTCTCAGGACCTTTTAAATCTTTCGCCTCTCCCCTTAATCCTCAACCATAATGATTTAATCCCATTAAACCCATGAGATGAAGGGGACATTGGCAACATGGATGCAAAATTAGCTCTCAGAGTCAGAAAGCACAATAATGACGAATGGTTGTTTCCTGTCTGCAGAGACCTACACAGTGGTGTTTCTCAAGGGTCAGCATCAGGGCTATTACTGTTTTTATGTTAATGATCTGGACATCAGCCCATAAGGGGCATAATTTTAAATTTGCAAGATAGCACAAAACTTCAAAATGTCATAAACACTGAGAGCCATGGCCGTACCAGAGGACACAACTTAAAAATAAGGGGTAGGCCATTTAGGACAGAGATGAGGAGAATCGTCTTCACCCAGAGAGTGGTGGCTGTGTGGAATGCTCTGCCCCAGAAAGCAGTGGAGGCCCAGTCTCTGGATTCATTTAAGAAAGAGTTGGATAGAGCTCTCAAGGATAGTGGAATCAAGGGTTATGGAGATAAGGCAGGAACAGGATACTGATTAAGGATGATCAGCCATGATCGTATTGAATGGTGGTGCAGGTTTGAAGGTCAGAATGGCCTACTCCTGCACCTATTGTCTATTGTCTATTGTCTATATATATATAAGAAGTGGTGGTGCTGGTGTTGGGCAAGATTACAAGTCAGAGGACACCAGGTTATAGTCCTGTGTGCTTCTCTCTCACTTCGCCTGACAAAGGGGCAACAGCCCAAAAGTTTGTGATTTCAAATAAATCTATTGGACTATAATCTGGTGTCGACTGACTTCTGATCATACTTAAGAAGAACATAAATTGATGAGCAAGGAAGTGCAGTTCATTGGATAACTGTTTAAAAGAGTTGGAACAGGCATAATGGGCTGAATGGCCTCCTTCAGTGCTGTAAGATTCTATCCTTTCTCTATGCTTTTATGCACTGACCTCTGCACCACTTAACAACCCAACAGGGAATCTGTGACAGTCAATACAGCTAATAGATTGTGGGTCTGTCATTAACTGGATGGTGAGCTTTGATATGATCTCTGGTTTGGAACATGACTGTGATGGCTATCTCACGTGCTGAACTGTTTAGTACTTAGATATAAACCAGATCTTAATTACCTAGTTCAAATGAAAATGGTCGATTGTTGAAGATCAATCATCTCAGCTCCAGGACACATGACCGGGAGCTCTTCAGGATATTGTATTTTCTAATCAATATATTCAATAATGTTATTGTTATTATTATTGTTATTATTACATACCTCTGGAGCAGTTGCATCATGATCCTGGACCTCCTGGCTCTGAAGGAGGGACACTATTACTGTACTACAAGAGCTACTGATTCCTCAGGGTAGTATCCGAGGCCTCAGCGTCTTTAGCTCCAATGACCTCCCCTCCATCATGAGGTCAGAAGTGGGGATGTTCACTGATTATTGTTCAACACCATTCGTGACTCCTCAGAAAAAGAAGCAGTCCATGTCCAAATGCAGCAAGACCTGGTTGATGACCAGGCTTGGGCTGAGAAGTGAGAAGTAACATTTACACTACACAAGTATCAGGGAATGGCCATCCCCAACAAAAGAAAAGCTAATCATCTTCCTTTGACATTCAATGGCATTACTATCACTGTATTCCCTCACTAACAACATTCTTGGGGATATTATTGACCATACACTCAGCTGGAATAGCCATATAAATTGTATGGCTGCACAGAGGCAAGAAGTGTATTGGGAAGTAATTCACCTTCTGACTCCCCAAAGCCTGTACACAACCTATAAATTATAAGTTAGGAATATGAGTCTGCACTTGCCTGGATGGGTGCAGCTGCAAAAATACACAGGGGGTCGACACCATCCAGAGTAAAGTAGCCTGCTTGAATGTCAGCCCCTCTACCATGTTCAATATTCACTCCCATCACCACCGATGCAGAGTGGCAGCATAGTGTATCAACTAAAGATGCACTGCACTAACATACTCAGCCTCCATTGACAGCACCCTCCAAGCCCATGTCATCAGAAGGACAAGGGCACCAGATATGCAAGAACAACTTCCCCTCCATGTCACACACCATCAGGATTTGGAAATTTTTTACTGTTTCTTTACTGTTGCAAGGGCACAATCTTGGAATTCCCTTCCTAACAACAGGGTGGGTGTCCTTACCCTCAAAAGTCTGCAGTGGTTGAAGATGGCTCACCACCAATTTCTCCAATTAGGGCTGAGCAGTAAGTGCTGGCTTAGCGAGTGACACCCACATTGTATGAACAAAGAACAAAATATTCAACTGCACCAACATCCTGGAGTGAAATAGGGAAAATAGACTTAATGTCCATCGTTGTGCTTTCAGCTGAACTTCTGAATAGTGCTGAATCGGTACCAAAAAAGGACAGACTGCCAACTATAGGACTCAATCTTCAACTGTAATTCAAATCCACTGGGAGAAATCTTACCGGGGTCGAAGCAATGTGGGCAACAGCAGGATCAGTCTAGCGGGGCTTATCTCAACATTGGGAGTGTTTCAATCAGTCTTTAAAGCATTTTTACAAGCAGTGAGGCCAGCTTCTCGCTAGGCAGTGGCAAGTTGTCAATTATGAGGCATTAATGTTCGTTAAATGCCTTATTAACTGTCCACCTTGCCTCATTAATGTTCAACTTCCTCTCTTACCAAACATGCCAAACAAGCCAGGCATGGAGCAATTGCAACTCAGAAATCAGAATGGAGGGTCCAGCTCACCACTAGCTGTTCATCCACATTACTGAGAACTGAAAAGCATGTCGCGTTGAAAGCTGCAGCCAGGACAATTCGCACACGGGAACAGGCACCCAGCTCAAGAGTTCGAGCAGACTGCATCTCGGGCTTGCTCGCGTCTTTGCTCAGCACCTTCCTGAATGCTCCCAGCATCCATGCTTTGCTTTGCTTTGCCATGCTATGCCAGTTAGTACATTAGTGATCTCACCAGAGCCAAAGGTTATCACCGCTCTTTTGGGTATGCTGTTCTGTGCCCACACTCAGACAGGCTGTTTTTAATGTTTGTCAGTAGGTATGCATTGTGGTGGCCGGGGTTGGTACATGGCACAGCAAGACTTCAGTTTAATACCTAAAGTGTGTGCCAGGTGCCTGTGTGGCAAACACTCTGAAAGGCCATGTAGGAGCACTTCCTGCCATTCTTGTTATTCTCTAGGTCTGTGATGCAGCAAAACTATGGCTTAGACAATGCCATGGGTGAGTGAAGTCAGTGTCACCTTGATAGACAAAAGTGTGACATCTATCTCTGTTAGATGTTAAACATTGAAGGTGCAAATACATGAAGCATAGGTTGCAAACTCCAACTATATTTCATTTGCAAACATTTCTTTGCACATATGCTATTCTAAGCGAATGTGCGGATGTATCAAATGCTGGTGAAGGTGAATTACACCATGCCATCGGTACTGGTCAAACTGATAATGCTGGCCATGTGCTGGTGACTCAGCCAGTGCAGTACCTTTACCAAGTTGGTGTATATGCTGCATCCAGTGCTATGGTGGAACAGATGATGAGGCTCTGGATTAGTGGTGCTGGAAGAGCACAGCAGTTCAGGCAGCATCCAAGGAGCAGCGAAATCGACGTTTCGGGCAAAAGCCCTTCATCAGGAATAAAGGCAGTGAGCTTGAAGTATGGAGAGATAAACTAGAGGAGGGTGGGGGTGGGGAGAAAGTAGCATAGAGTACAACGGGTGAGTGGGGGATATCCAATCCCTCTACAACTCCATCAGCCATGACCAGGGCCTCCAAGCCCTCCATTTTTCCCTCTCCCGTCGTCCCCAACAGTACCCTTCCACTGACACTCTCATTCGTTTGGCCGAACTGGTCCTCACCTTTAACAATTTCTCCTTTGAATCCTCCCACTTCCTCCAGACCAAAGGGGTAGCCATGGGCACACGTATGGGCCCCAGCTATGTCTGTCTCTTTGTTGGCTACGTAGAACATTTGATCTTCCATAATTACACCGGCACCACTCCCCACCTCTTTCTCTGCTGCATTGATGACTGCATTGGCACCACCTCGTGCTCCCGCGGGGAGGTTGAGCAATTCATCAACTTCACCAACACATTCCACCCTGACCTTAAATTTACCTGGACCATCTCTGACACCTCCCTCCCCTTCCTGGACCTCTCCATCTCCATTAATGACGACCGACTTGACACTGATATTATTTTACAAACCCACCGACTCTCACAGCTACCTGGATTACACCTCTTCCCACCCAACCTCTTGCAAAAATGTCATCCCATATTCCCAAATCCTCCGCCTCCACCGTATATGGTGGACCAGTTCCACCACAGAACACACCAGATGGCCTCCTTCTTTAGAGACCGCAATTTCCCTTCCCACGTGGTTAAAGATGCTCTCCAACACATCTCATCCACATCCCGCACCTCTGCCCTCAGACCCCACCCCTCCAACCGTAACAAGGACAGAATGCCCCTGGTGCTCACCTTCCACCCTACAAACCTTCGCCTAAACCAAATCATCCGCCGACATTTCCACCACCTCCAAACAGACCCCAACACCAGGGATATATTTCTGTCCCTACCCCTTTCCTCCTTCTGCAAAGACCGTTCCCTCCGTGACTACCTGGTCAGGTCCATGCCCCCCTACAACCCACCCTCCCATCCTGGCACTTTCCCCTGCCACCGTAGGAAAGGTAAAACCTGTGCCCACATCTCCTCCCTCACCTCTATCCAAGGCCCTAAAGGAGCCTTCCACATCCATCAAAGTTTTACCTGCACATTCACTAATGTCATTTATTGTATCTGTTGCTCCCAATGCGGTCTCCTGTATATTGGGGAGACTGGGCGTCTCCTAGCAGAGCGCTTTAGGGAATATCTCTGGGACACCCGCACCAATCAACCACACCGCCCCCTGGCCCAATATTTCAACTCCCCCTCCCACTCTGCCGAGGACATGGAGGTCCTGGGCCTCCTTCATCGCTGCTCCCTCACCACCAGACGCCTGGAGGAAGAACGCCTCATCTTCCGCCTCAGAACACTTCAACCCCAGGGCATCAATGTGGATTTCGACAGTTTCCTTATTTCTCCCTCTCCCACCTCACCATAGTTCTAAACTCCCAGCTCAGCACTGTCCCCATGACTTGTCCGGACTTGTCCTACCTGCCTATCTCCTTTTCCACCTATCCACTCCACCCTCTCCTCCCTGACCTAAGACTTTCATCCCCTCTCCCACTCACCCATTGTACTCTATGCTACTTTCTCCCCACTCCCCACCCTCCTGTAGCTTATCTCTCCACGCTTCAGGCTCACTGCCTTTATTCCTGATGAAGGGCTTTTGCCCGAAACATCGATTTCGCTGCTCCTCGGATGCTGTCTGAACTGCTGTGCTCTTCCAGCACCACTAATCCAGAATCTGGTTTCCAGCATCTGCAGTCATTGTTTTTACCCAGATGATGAGGCTGCTGAAGGCCCGGTTCCACAGCTTTGAGGTTCTGGGGAATCCTTCGAGTATAGTCCAGATAGAGCATGCCACATCACCCTGGTGTGCTGTGGTCTGCAACAAGGTGATGTAACAGATATTCAAGAGCAAGGAGAACCAAGGGCAATCATCCCAGGAGAAGGATGAGGACATGGAGCTGGAGGAAGCTCTCCTTGTGGTTAACAGAGCTCGGGTGCATTGGTCCTGACAAGGCAGTCAGGGCCTGACTGGCTCCAGGTTCCAGTAGGTGTCAGCTGGAAACAGCAGATATTGATGGAAAGTCATGGTTAGAATGCCAGCATTTGGTTCACAAATGAACTGCAGCCTATATTATTCCTCATGTTCCCTTTTACTGGCTGTCACTAAAAGCTCACATTCGGACTTGTCTTAATGCTTGCCTGTCTGTGATGTTCCCACACTGGACGATGAGAAGATGCAGGTATCCAATGAATTTTGGGAAAAGAGTTTCAGGCACTCAGAGGCAGTCTTCAGGCAGGATGTATCTGAGCAGATAAGGTGTGACCTAGTGGTTCAGTGACACATAGGATGAGAGAATGGGATGAAAGTGAGAGAGAGTGTTGGTTATGTGCCATGGGCAGTATGGCTTTGAGGCGGCTGTGCCAATATCCTGCCAGTGAGAGGCAATGTCAATTGCCAATGCTGTCCTCCTCAAGCAACCACTCAAAGACGGTGTGGCCTCAAAGAATGCCAGACTTTCAGCAGATAATCACTGTGGTGAGTTGATCCAGAAATGGAATGTGGGAAGAAAGGGTGAGGATTGAATGGGAAGGAAGCCATAGGGTTGGTGTTGGTAGTTAATAAGTTACATTTGGTAAGGTAGAGCGAGAAATCTTGCCATGCCTCATGGCAAGAATTCCTCCAAAAGATCCAACACATCTCACACTTAGCCAAAAAGTATAAGATGCAGCCTGCTATCTTTCTTTTCATCAGCCAGGGAGACTAGCACTCTAAGTGAAAGACAAGAGAAAGATAATGGTAACACAAGTCCATAAAGATAAAGTCATGCAAAACTCTCCATGGCTTGACTTGTATCAAGTCCTGATCCTCTTTAATCCTGATTTAGAATGGCCCTACGGTGTGGAATATCCTCCCTACAGCCCTCTACTTGTCTCCTTTTCCTCTTTAAAATACTGTTTGAAACCTATTCCTTTTAACTGAACTGTTTGTTATCTAACATAATGTCTCCCTACATTGGTATTATGCTTTATTCTATAAAACTCCTTTGGATGTTTGATTACATCAAAGATGCAATATGAATATAATTTGTTGTTGTTGGTAAACTATCAAATCAAATGACATAACCCTGCCTTGAAAGAACTTCAGTGATGCAGCACTGAGTCTTTCATAGGATCCATTGCCTCGGCATCTCAGAATATCCATAGACATGATTGCGCTGCCTGTTCTGATGCTGGAGATTTGAACGTGTTCAAATTCGTGACTGTGATGATGCACATTAAGACCAGGGCAAAGCTAGGAATTGGAATCAGAAGCTTAGGAGTGCAAATCCTAAAAGCTTTGCAATCTCAGCAGAAAATGTTGCAAATAGTCCACGTACTTTACCACAGCCATTGAAATTGCCTCTCTGCTAATGTCTGTAACCAGGCATCTCTGATATTTTGATGGATTTAGAAATTATCCATGAGAACTTATCCACCCACCCTTTCAGGTGTGATGTGATATCAAGATACAAACCTTGATATTCCATTGCAGTTAAGAATCTAGCTAGCTTGAAACATTTTGTAGTGCGGAACCCGTATGCCTGTTACCCTGTTCGAGAACCTCCTCTTGCTAATAATTTTAGCAAAAAGGTCAATGTAGGCACAAAGTGGCTTTTTTAACGCAAATTACTGAGGAGTCAGACAATCGCTTTCTAAATTCTATGGCCAGAGAAAAGCCAAACGTTGGATCTCTTCTGTTAGAATGTTTTTAAGTCAGATCGAAAAAAAATCTAGGGCTTTTCATGCTGAGAAAGTGGTCTTCAAGCAGTGATTGGATAGGCAAATGTAAGATAGGTAACATGGGAAAAAATATCTACTTTCAAATAACTTGAATGGGGGGAGGTTGGGGGGACATATGTTAACTGAGCTGAAAATGTGTTGCTGGAAAAGCGCAGCAGGTCAGGCGGCATCCCCAAGGAGCAGGAGAATCGACGTTTCGGGCATGAGCCCTTCTTCAAGAATTCAGAGACGTATGTTAAAACCAGAAAAAAAGAAAATTTGTATCTGATAATAGGAAATACTTCACACACTGAGTGTCCAGTGTCCTTCCAGAAACAGCAGTGGAGAGAAAAGGTATGTAATCATTTCATTACCAACTGGATACTACAAGGGGGGCCTTTCATACATCTTTGGATGGATGAACTTAGAACGGCCTCTCTTATCTGTAATTGTCTTGTGATTAGAAGCTACGTTACACAGAGGATAGGATTCCAGCTGCAATGTGTAGTGATATCTTAAATGCATTGAAGAAGAACATTTACGTGTAGCAAGGAATACCAAGCAGACAGAAACCTTTATCACTGTACTCAACAAGTCTCTCTGCATAGTGACCAAACAGATCGTTCCTGCACCCTGCACTGAGCTCTGAATCATAAAGAAGCACTTTTTGTCTGTTGCTAACCTTTGGTAACCAGTTGGTTTGTGATTAAGGATAACCTTTTCTAGTTTTATCAGTTTTTAAAAAAACTTTCTTTTTCTGCTGTTTCCTTTTACAGGTCTAAACATGAAGGAGGCGCAAGTTGTTGCTCTGTCAACAGGGACAAAATGTATAAATGGTGAATATATTAGTAACCAGGGTCTAACGCTTAATGATTGCCACGCTGAAATTGTGGCACGGAGATCCTTTCTTCGTTTCCTTTACTCTCAACTGGAGCTACATTTAAGGTAAACAAAGAACAACATTCTGCTGATCGTTCACCTTAACTCTTCATTCTACTGTGAAGAACAGATTCAGTTTCTCTGTAGCAAGGCCAGCATTTATTGTACTCACTGTCCTTAAAGTTACTCAGCCATTTCAGAGGGCAGTTAAGAGTCAACAACATTACTGTGGATCTAGAGTCAGATGCAGGTCAGGCCAGATAAGGACAGCAGATTTCTTTCCCTAAAGGACATTAGTAATCCAGATGGAATTTAAAGACAATCATTGATCATTTTATACTCACCATGACCAAGACTGGCTTTCAGCTCCAGAATTACGAGTTAATTGAATTTAAATTTCACCAGCTGCAATGGCATGATTTGAACTGGGACTTTAGGGTTATTAACCAAAACAGAAATTGCTGGAACATTCAGCGACCCGAAACGTTAACTCTGATTTCTCTCCACAGATGCTGCCAGACCTGCTGAGCTTCTCCAGCAATTTCTGTTTTTGTTTCTGATGTACAGAATCCAAAGTTATTTTGGCTTTCCTTCAGGATTATTCACTTAATTTAGTTTAGTTTACAACCAAGTTGACCATCTCTTTAAAGACCCAGCATTATTGACTTCTCCATTGAAAGGTTTGGCCTCAGGTTTTTAAACTTTCATTGCTGTTCTCAATTCCCTGCCTGGTCTCATCCCTCCCTGTCTCCGTCTCTGACATCAGTGATGTGTGCATTGTTAGAGAGGATTCTGAAGCATAGGAATTACATGCATTTGGAAAGGCAAGGACTGATTAGGGATAGTCAAAATGTCTTTGTGCGTGGGAAATTGTGTGTCACTAACTTAATTGAGCTTTTTGAAGAGGTGATGAAGAAGATTGATGAAGGCAGAATGGTAGACGTTGTCTATATGGACTTCAGCAAACCATTCAACAAGTTCCGCATGGTAGACTGGTTGGCAACGTTAATCACATGGAATCCAGGGGAGCTTGCCAATTGGATACAAAATTGGCTTGAAGGTGAAGACAGAGGGTGGTGTTACAGGGCTCTTTATCAAACTGGAGACCTGTGACTAGCAGTGTGCCACTGCTTTTTGACATTTATCCAAATGACTTATTTGTGAATATAAAAGTTAAAAATCACATAACACCAGGTTATAGTCCCAACAGGTTTATTTGGAAGCACTAGTTTTCTAAGCGCTTTCTCTTCGTCAGGTAGTTGTCCTGTTGGACTATAACCTGGTGTGTGATTTTTAACTTTGTCCACCACAGTCCAATACTGGCTCCTCCACATCGTGAATATAGAAGGTGTGGTTGGTAATTTGCAAACTACACCAAAATTAGTGGTGTAGCAGACAGCGAAGGATGTTCTGTCAGTGTACAACAGGACTGCAGAGATTTTGATGAAGTCAGCCAGGTGGACCTCATAAAATATGAGTTCCCTGAATGGGGCTGTTAACCTAGTCCAATCAGTGAGTCCCATTTGACAGATAAAAAAGCTAATGAGAGCATTGCCCTTTGATGTGAAGGGCACTGCTTGTCACAGGCCACTCGGGTGTTTTCCTACTTTTCCTGGTGGTGGATATTGAATAAAGATTTGTGCACTTTGCGTCTCTCACTGTGTCTCACAAACTCCACACACAAAAAAAAACCAGAAGTTGAGGAGGACACTGCTTGTCATTGGCCACTTGGGTGTTTCCTTTCTTCCTAGTGATGGAATAAAAATAAAGATTTATACACTCATTGTTATTCACTGTCCTACACCTGCATAGACATGATGTGGTTGCATAATCAGAAGTTTAGAATCTTCTCTGTTGAGGACTGGCTGGTCACAGCTAATATACTGATTAAGTGATGGGACACCAGCTTCCATGCAGTTACTTCAGGGTTCCATTCTGGAGTCCATTTGAAAATCAATTTGTATATATGTCAGAACACCATGCAGAACAATATAAAATAGCAGTTCATAAGTTCAGGGAACATTTGTATGTCAGATCTTCAAACTTCATCTCTGTATGGGATCATGTTTACAAGTATGAATGATTGTAAGGCAATCATTTGTAGATTGGGGACCTATTGTAATGTATTTTCATTCATAAACATTGATATAGATTTAGGGATCGTGTCTTACCTTGGGTTTCTAAGTTAACAGCAAAACTAATTACTTTATTCTAGACAAAATCACCATTCTGGAATTTTGTAAAAAAAAAGCTAATGAGCCGAGGAGCAGCAAATGGAGTTTAATTTAGGTAAATATAAGGTGTTGCATTTTGGTAAGGCAAACAGGACAGTACTAATACAGTTAATGGTAGGGCTCTGTGGAGTGTTGCTGAAAAAAGAGACCTGGGGGTACAGGTGCATAGTTTCTTGTAAGCAGAGTCACAGGTAGGCAGGGTGGCATGTTTGTTTTTATTGGGCAGTGCATTGAATATCAGAGATAGGATGTCATGTTGTGGCTGTACAGGATATTGGTTAGGCCACTTGTAGAATACTGTATTCAATTTTGGTCTCCGTGCTATAGGAAAGACATTGTTAAACTTGAAAGGGTTCAGAAAAGATTTTCAAGGATGTTGCCAGGTTTGGAGGGTTTGAGCTATAGGGAGAGATTGAATAGGCTGGGGCCGATTTTTCGTTGGAGCATTGGAGGCTGAGGGGTGACCTTATCGAGCTTTACAAAATCATGAGGGACATAGATAGGGTGAAAGGCTAAAGTCTTTTCCCAAGAGTAGGGGAGTCCGAAACTAGAAGGCATAGGTTTAAGGTGAGAGGGAAAAGATTTAAAAGGGACCTAAGGGATACATTTTTCTCATGAAGGGTGGTGCTTGTTGGAATGAGCTGCCAGAGGAAGTGGTGGAGGCTGGTACAATTACAACATTTAATAGCCATCTGGATAGGAAGGGTTTGGAGGGATGTGGGCCAAATGCAGGCAAGTGGGACTAGCTTAGGTTAGGATATCTGATCAGCATGGACGAGTTGGAGCAAAGATATCAGCCCGAAGTTAATACTGGCTCCCTGAGCAACCGCAATTTTCTTTGCTTCACCATTGGGCAGTTACATCTTGGGCGGTCTAAGGTTCTAAGCTCCAATATTGCCTCTCTGAACCTCTCCGTCTCTCAATCTCACATTCATCCTTCAGGCACTCTTTAAAACCAAGCTGTTTTTAACCAAGCTTTTGGCTAAGTGACCTAGTATTAGCCGATACAGTACAATGTGGCTTTTAACACATGCAACCATGGTACATTTTATTATGTTAAGGATTCTATCTAAATACAAGATTTTTTTAATTGTTTTATACTGCATAATCTTTTTATTAGGTGTGATGATTGGTTGAAAGATTCATATCTCAGGCCTTTCTTCTTAAAGAAATAAGCAGCCCTCCTCCACTCTCCATCCTTCCTAACCCCTCTGGATTATGTTTCTGTGGATTCAGCCGCCTCACCTCCACCCTTTTCTCATCAGCATCTGTGCTTGTGGATTGCACTTACCAGCGGTAAAACCATCCTTCCGCTTTTTACAGTGGTTAAAGTACAGTTTTTGAAGTAATCCTTTTACTTACATTGTCATGGAATCAGGAGGTCCATATCCAGTCCTTTTGGATCCATGTTAAAACTGAAGGCCAATACCAACCTCTGCTTGGTCCCATTCCAACAAGTTATATTTTTTCCCAAACCCCCTTACCCTTCCCATGCTAATTCCACTAGAATAACTCAAAACTACCCTGCTCATTTCCCCTTTTCTTTCTAAAAGTATTATTCTCTGCTGTATTTTCTGCATAAAGAAATAAATCGAAACTCCCTCTAATTCATCGATTATCAGCCTCCTCACTTCCAGTGGAAATAGTCCCGGTGTCTCACATTCCATCATCATTATGGGGCAGACCTAGATACAGAAAGGAAGACATTCAAGTTTACAAAGACTAAGTTGTCACTTAGGTACCTGTCAGTGTTAAATTGCAGGAAATCGTTTGTGGTATTCCAGCCCAACTCAAAACCATCCATTTCCAGTTTGTAACAGAGTACAAAGTGAGCAGCAAGGAGCCAATCTGTTCACGAGGTGTGATTTGGTCAGTTGAATATTATGATGAGGCAGTGTGCCTTCTTTTTAACAGCCATTTTATTTTCAGCCTGAGGCAGCCATACCTCAGGAAAATTGGTGGCTTCAAGAGGATGAACAGGCCTGAAACCATGAGGTAAGTAACTCGACAGCACTGCCTTTGGGCTAGGAGGATCCAAACTTATAAGCTACCCAGTAAATCCAACCATTCCCAACACCTTCCTCCGCACACTATGAACAGGCTGCTTCTCCCAACCATTAGCAGAGCACCAGATCACCAATTGCTTCCTCTGACCATCTTTGAAATCTGTTGATCATCATTGAACCTCTATTCCAGACAACAAATGGACCCCTCAGCCCTCACTACCATCTGGACCCCTGTACGTTCTCAACCCCCACTGCAATCTGAACCCCACCTTCATGTAATCACCCTCATTCTCATGTAGTTGCTCTTATAGGCTTTGTCCCTGAGGAACAGGTTTCCTGTCTGAAAGGTGTGATGATCTGGATGTCTCCTGCCCTGGAATGCCCCCGTAAAGGCATTCAGCAGTTGTATTTTGTCATTCTGTTTCTCTGGCGTTCCCAACTCACGACAATCGCTATCACCCACTGTCAGCAAACATCAATCCCACACCCACCAACACCTTTGACAGAATTGATCTTCAGCTTAACATTCAAAAATGTCAAAAAGGAAAAGAGAGAGTCATAAAAGGGAAGCACTTAAGGGGCACACTCAGAGTGAGGAAAGTTGTTCAAACACACAATAAATCACAAATAACATAGAATTTGCAATAAGTGGTGAAACCATTTTGTTCTCACTTCAAAATCTTGGATTGAAGTTGCAAGCACCTTCGAGTGAACAGCTCAATGGTTTCCCATGCGTTCCAGTTGGATGGCAAATGGCTCATGGGTTCAGGTGATCAGGAAAGACTGGAAAGAGACCGCAAGACAGCACAATTGACTTTTTTTTGCTACTTATTAGAACAACATGAAGATGATGTTCTGAGAATAAACTGGTTGCCTTGGTAACATCTCCAAGGCTCACAAAGGCAGTTTTCCAGCTTCCCACTTTTCTCAGAAATGTTTATCTAATTTCACGATCAGGAACACACTCGTTTGCACGTCAGCGCTTTATCAGACAAATAATTTTGGTGACAGAGGTTTTTATGGTTCTGCTTGCTCAGTTTGGAGGGAAAACGAACTTGAACTAAAATGAGGTACATTTAATTTTCGAGAATTGAGACTAATGTATGAAATCTTCGTATTGAATAGTCTGTAAATACAACATTCTATCTTTAAATGGGATGTCGATAGCTAATGCTCTTTTCAGATAGATTGCCCTTTAATCAGAAGATCTATGACAAAAGAATGAAAACGTATTTTGTTATAACATTGGGAGAATTAATAATTTACAAACTATTAAGCTTTCTTTTGAATCAAATCAATTAGTGCACAACTCACATTTGAACTACTAATGATAATAGGAAGACCTGAAAGTAATTGTGCTATCATTAGTTGGCAAGAATCGATTGAGTGGTTAAAATCTGGATTTGCAGAGGGACTGTATTCCGTGGGAACAGCGAGCACCAACTTAAAATATAAACAATTTAAAATACTCATTTTTTAACCTCCATTCCCAAATATGTCATCCATATTCATGTAAAGTCCGAGAGTTAAACAGCACAGAAACAGACCCTTCGGACCAACCAATCCATGTCGAACATAATCCCAAGCTAAACTCATGCCACCTGCCTGCTCCTGGCCTATATCCCTCCAACCCTTTCCTATTCATGTACTTTCCCATGTGCCTTTTAAATGTGACTCTGCCCACATTCACCATTTCCTTAGCAAGTTCATTCCACACGTGAGCTACCCTCTGTGTAAAAAATATACCCCTCTTGTCTTTTTAAATCTCTCTCCTGTCACCTTAAAAGTGTTCCCCATCATCTTGAAATCTCCTGTTCTAGGGAAAAGATACTGAGCATTAACGCTATCTTTCCCTCTCATGATTTTATAAACTTCTGTAAGGTCACCTCCCAATCTCCTACGCTCCCATGTAAAAAGCCCCTGCCTATCCATCCTTTCTTTATAACATAAACCTTCCATACCCAGCAACATCCTGGTAAAGGCAGAATGGATCAACACATTGTTACCTGCATCAGGGCCAATGTATGCTAATGTTTGCAGATGACACTAAAGTCGGTGGAGTAGTGGACAGTGTGAAAGAATGTTACAGGTTGCAGGGGAACTTAGATAAACTGCAGAATTGGGTTGAGGTGGCAAATGGAGTTAGTTCAATGCAGCTAATGTGAGGTGATGCACTTTGGGAAGAATAACAGGAAGGCAGAGTACTGGGTCAATGGAAAGATTCTTGGTAGTGTGAATGTGCAGAGAGATCTTGGAGTCCATGTACACAGATCCTTGAAAGTTGCCACCCAGGTTGATAGTGCTGTTAAGAAAGCATACGGTGTGTTAGGTTTCATTGGTAAAGGGATTGAGTTCCAGAACCGCAATATCATGCTGCAACTATACAAAATGCTAGTGCGGCCACATTTGGAATATTGCGTCCAGTTTGGTCACCATATTTCAGGAAGGATGTGAAAGGATTGGAAAAGATGCAGAGGAGATCCACCAGGACGTTGCCTGGTCTGGAGGGAAGATCTTATGAGGAAAGGCTGAGAGACTTGGGTCTGTTCTCATTGGAAAGAAGAAGGCTAAGAGGGGATTTGATAGAGACATACAAGATGATCAGAGGATTAAATAGGGTAGACAGTGAAAATCCTTTTCCTTGGATGATGATGTCAGCTTGTACAAGGGGACATAACTACAATTTGTGGGGTGATAGATTTAAGGCAGGTGTCAGAAGCAGGTTCTTTACTCAGAGAGTGGTAAGGGTGTGGAATGCCCTACTTGCTAAAGTAGTTAACTCAGCCACATTAGGGAGATTTAAACAATTCTTGAAAAGCACATGGATGATGATGGGATTGTGTAGGGGGACAAGCTGAGAATAGTTTACAGGTCGGCGCAACATCGAGGGCCGAAGGGCCTGTTCTGCGCTGTATTCTATTCACAAAAATGACAGACTGAAGAATAAAATGCTGATAACTGTCAAAGTTGTTCCTTAATCAACCCAATAGTTGTCAATGGTAAATTTTGGGCACGGATCCTTTCGTTAGTGCAGTGTTTCCCCTCCATCCCACAGGTGGCCAAGCAACATAGACCAACTGGGAGTCAGCCCCAGCGCAAATGTTGTTTTTCCACATGGAAGCAGAATGTTCTAAAACATTCTGTTGTAAAACTATGGACCACATATAATTCCCAGATGCTAATTGTTGCAGGCTATGGATCTCAGTCCCATTGGTTCTAAAGAGATGGAAACTGATCATCCTTTTGTTAGTTATTTCCCTTCATGCCCCATGAACAGTGAGAAACATTTAATGCTGTTCTTGCATGGGATGATGCTCCATCATTGGTATAACCAACCTATCCTCGCTTCAGGTCCCTCAGGCAGGCTACGGGTTGCATTTCTCCAGCTAGAGCCCATTGTCCTCCTGCATCCGACTGTGGCCGTTTGCAATGCCAACTAAGCAATACAGGCAGGAGGCTGGAAGAACACAGAAAGCCAGGCAGCATCAGGAATGTTTTTGTCTCTAACCACGTTTGTTCCACTGCGAAGTCTCTTCAAAGGATGCCCACTTTGAAGAAGTTCTCTGGAAACCTCCTGGTGCTGCCCGGCTTGCTGTGTTCTTCCAGCCTCCTGCCTGTCTACTTTGCAAAGCCAACTAGCTGTTTCTCACTGCGGATCGCTTGAAACTGCTGTCTGTCAGTGATACACATTGATTTGCAGGAAAGTTGATGTAACCTGAGCTCAAAACTAGATTCCTTAGTCCCCGTTCCCATGGTAACATGAAACACATTCACATCGCATCCAATGCCGACCAGTCACTCTTGACTCAAATTTGCTTTCCTTTTAAAAGTAGCTGAATAGTTTACAAACCAAATTCTTCGCCACCTTTCCGGGACTCAGGCCTGGAATTTATGCTCTTTCACTTGGGGGAGGGATTTGAAGGGAGGGGTCTCAAACAGTCTAGTGCATGGCATTCCTGCTGCCTGCCTGCCCACTCTTTCATGAACCTGAATGGTGTCAGGCAAGGGGGAGTGGGATCTTCTTTTCTGTGTCTGCAAAAGCAAGGGCAGGCGAACATTCCGTGGGCAGCTCCTGTGGTTCTGTTGGAAGGTCATTGACCTGACGTGTTAGCTCTGTTTCTCCAGCCACAGATGCTACCAGACCCATTGAGTATTTCCAACATTATTTGTTCTAACTTTATACTTCTAATGTCTGCAGTGTTTTGCTTTTGTATTAATCTCTGGTATAATTGTTTACTGCAATCTGCTATTCCAATAAAGCCATCGTCGTGCTGCCAAGTCATATATTCTCCCTGCAGGACCTCTGCAATTTTAACACGCAAAGTGCAGTCTGGAAAGTCCACTGGCCAACTGGAGGGGTGTAATTGGTTGCAGTCATTCTGTCTCTTAGCTCAAAACAACAGGGCTGTTAAGTTGTAATGTGTGAATTTGCAGCTGTTGTCAATATTCCTTGAGTGTTTCAATGTTAAGGAACTGTGCTGAATTGGGAAATGTTGGGGTCTGGCATCCTTTCCTTGCATGTTTCATTCTGGATCCAGTAAAGCAATCGTGATGAGTGATTTCAGAATCGCAGCTGAAGTGGGGGAAGGGTCAGTAGTTTCAAGGGGAGAGGGAGCAACCCTAAATCAAAACTCCTGTTCAAACTCAGAGGTAGTGCAATGATCGTCATGAAGTAGGACCAGTTGGGTTCAGTTAGTTTCGGAACAGAGTTGTACAGCATGGCAAGAGACCCTTCGGTCCAACTTGTCCAAGCCAACCATATCCTACATTAATTTAGTCCCATTTGCCAGCATTTGGCCCATCTCCCTCTAAACACTTCATATTCATGTACCCAGCCAGATGCCTTTTAAATGTTGTAATTGTACCAGCCTCCATCACTTCCTCTGGCAGCTCATTCTATACATGCACCACCCTCTGCATGAAAAAGTTGCCCCTTAGGTCCCTTTTAAATCTTTCCCCTCTCACCATAACCCTAAGCACTCTAGTTTTGGACTCCCCCACCCCAGGGAAAATGCCTGGTCCATTCACCCTATCTATGCCCCTCATGATTTTATAAACCGCTATGAGGTCACTCCTCAGCCTCCGACGCTCCAGTCTATTCCGCCTCTCTCTATAACTCACACTCTCTAACCCTGACAACATCCTTATAAATCTTTTCTGAACCTTTTCAAGTTTCATAACATCCTTCCAGTAGGAGGGAGAGCAGAATTGCTTACAATATTTCAAAAGTGGCCTAACTAATGTCCCATACAGCCACAATATGACCTCCCAGCTCCTCTACCCAATGCACTGACCAATAAAGGCAAGCATACCAAACGCTTCCATCACTATCCTGTCTACCTGGGACTCCCCTTTCAAGAACAATGAACCTGCACTCCAAGATCTCTTTATTTAGTAACACTCCTGAGGACCTTGCCCTTAAGTGTATAAGCCCTGGACCAATGTGCTTTTCCAAAATACAGTACCTGAATGCACTGTTGTATCCACATAACAAGACTAATTATGAACTGTTTGCAATGTATTTAGCCTGTGCTTGCCCAGAGGCAACATTTCAGTACAATGATCTTGCTCCTCAGAGATTTCCATAGTTGCTCATGCAAAGGCACAGCTTCAGTCTTGGCAACCATCTCATTGGGAGATCAGCTGACAGGGTCATCTCACACACTCACTGCATGGAAACGTCAGCACTCAGGGGATGATCCAGCAACAAAGTCAGATGGTAGGCCGAAGGTGGTTCAGCAACCATCACGCCTGGCTGGCCACATTGACACTGACCATTCATGCTTTGAAATATCCAGCAGCAGCAATGGATTGCATTTTGATAGCTGGATAACGGGGGTGGCTCAGTGGTCAGTACTGCTGCCTCATTGCACCAGGGAGCCAGGTTCAATTCCAATTTCAGGTGACTGCCAGTGTGAAGTTTGCACATTCTCACCTGTGTCTGCGCGAGTTTCCTCCGGGTGTTCCAGTTTCCTTCCACAAACCAAAGATGCACAGGTTAGGGTGGATTGGCCATGCTACAATGTACACAATGTGCAGGCAAGGCAGTTTAGCCATGGGAAGTGCAGGGATAGTGTAGGAGGTGTGGGATTCTCTTCAGAGAGTTGGTGTGGACTTGATGGGATGAATGGTCTGCTTCCACAGTGTAGGGATTCTATGAAACATTTTGCTGGAATTTTCATCCCTTGATTTGCCTCATGCTTCAACAATTAGTTTGCTGACACGTCCATCCTTGTGACATCCTGCCTTCCTGTATCAATTGCATGATGTTTAATTACTCACTGACACTCAGTGTGGGCTCCCCCAAGCTCCTGAGCTCATTGCAGCCTTGCTCGAAATATGGACAAAAGAGCGGAGGTGAGAGTGACGGCCCTTAGAACTCCCGTTCTCTACCTTCTCCAGCATTCTGTCAGTTGTTGTGAACTGTCGGCAGTTTTCTCCTGAAGGAATTGGCTTGTAATTGGGTGTGGCTCCGTAATTGCCATTCACTGATCAATCAGAGTGTAGGGGAAAGGAAAGCAGCAGAAGACCCCCTCAGCCTGTCCTGTCCAACATCTGATTGTTTTTCTATCTCGCCAACCTACAGTACAGTGCTGGTCACCCTGCTTTTGGGAAGGATATTAATAAATTGGAGAGGATGCAGAAACAATTTGCCAAGATGTTGACAAGAGTGGAGGATTTGAGTTATAAGAAGAGGCTGGGACCTTTTTCACTGGACTGTAGGAAGTTGAGGAGTGACCTTCTAGAGGTTTACAAAATCATCAGGTGCATACATAAGATGAATAGTAAATGCTTTTCAACTAAAGTTGAGGAGTTCAAAACTGGAGGGCATAACTTTTAGATGAGAGGAGAAAGATTTAAAAGGGACCTGAGGGACAATGTTTTCGCACAGAAGGTGTGCTTACATGGAACAAGGAAATGATAGACGTAGGTACAGTTACAACATTCAAAAAAGTATTTGGGCAGGTGCATGAATAGAAAATGTTTGTAGGATGTGGGCCAAACGCAGGCAGATGGGACTAGTTTAGTTTGGGCAACTTGGTTGACATGGATAAATTGGATGGAAAGGTCTATTTCCATGCTCTACAACTCTATGACTCTTTAAATGAGTCAAACGAGTTTTTACAGCAACTCATAGCTACTACTGAGCCTAGTTTTGAATTCTTCATTTATTAAATGAATTCCAATCCCTTGAGCAGCTGAGATGAGATTTGAACCCATATCCCCTGAGTGTTAGCCTGGGACTCTAGCTTTCTAGACTTGTGACATTACCACGGGGCTACTATCTTCTCATGTCTTCATTATGCGAAGTAATACCATCCCTTATTAAATGGCAAAGCAGGCTTGAGGGGCTGAACTACCAGCTGTTCAAACTCATCTTTGTATGTTTGCAAGTAAATAGGGTCTCCACCAAATAGAAAAGTCAGTTTTGGTTGAAAATAGATTTGGTACTTTTCAAACCCATACAAGTTGTAAAAATGCAAGTCTCTCCACACCACCACAAATAGCAAGTGTTAATGGCTTAACACAGGGGTGGTGTTTCTTAACGGAGTAATGCGGAATATGGAGAGATTCATCGCTCCCCTTACCCCATGGGTTTAGTCAAGAAATGACATTAATCATGACCTGATTTTGTCATTCACACCAAGAGGATGCATGAGTGGTTGAGAAATCAGCTCCTTAATGGTTTCTTTCAGGCAGCAATGGAAGTTGTAATGACAATGAAGTCCAACAAATGTTTAAACCTCTATAATAGCACCAATACTGTGCTGGAGGGTCAAAATTTGAAATATTTGCAATGTTCCTCTTGCAACATGTATGAGGTGAGGGAAGCCATTAGCGTCCCTGCTGATTACACTTGCAAGAAGTGCACCCATCTCCAGCTCCTCCAAGCCCGTGTTAGGGAACTGGAGCTGGAGTTGGATGAACTGCGGATCATTCGGGAGGCAGAGGAGGTCATAGATCGGAGCTTTAGGGAAGTAGTTACTCCGAAAGTTTTAGACAGATGGGTGACAGTGAGGGGGAGTGGGAGGAAGCAGCCAGTGCAGGGACCCCCTGCGGTCATTCCCCTCAAGAACAAGTATACCGTTTTGGATACTTGTGGGGGGGATGACTTACCAGGGGCAAGCAACGAGGTTCAGGCCTCTGGCACGGAGCCTGGCCCCGTTGCTCAGAAGGGAAGGGTGGAGAAAGGTAGAGCGATAGTTCTTGGGGACTCAATAGTGAGGGGTACAGATAGGCGGTTTTGTGGGGGCGACAGAGACTCACGATTGGTATGTTGCCTCCCAGGTGCAAGGGTACGTGATGTCTCTGATCGTGTTTTCCGGGTCCTTAAGGGGGAGGGGGAGCAGCCCCAGATCGTGGTCCACGTTGGCACCAACGATATAGGTAGGAAGAGGGGTGAGGATGTCAGGCAGGCTTTCAGGGAGCTAGGTTGGAAGCTCAGAGTTAGAACAAACAGAGTTGTTGTCTCTGGTTTGTTACCCGTGCCACGTGATAGAGAGTCGAGGAACAGGGAGAGTGAACAGTTAAACGCGTGGCTACAGGGATGGTGCAGGAGGGAGGGATTCCGGTTTCTGGACAACTGGGGTTCTTTCTGGGGAAGGTGGGACCTCTATAAAAAGGATGGTCTACTCCTGAACCTGAGGGGCACCAGTATCCTTGGGGGGAGGTTTGCTAGTGCTCTTTGGGAGGGTTTAAACTAACTCCGCCGGGGCATGGGAACCTGGACTGTAGCTTTAGGGTACAGGACCTTGAGTGTAGGGAGGTTATGAACAAGGCAGCAATCTCGAAGGAGGGTGCCTGTAAACAGAAGGGTGGCTTGAAGTGTGTATACTTCAATGCCAGAAGTATAAGAAATAAGGTAGGTGAACTTGCAGCGTGGGTTGGTACCTGGGACTTCGATGTTGTGGCCATTACAGAGACGTGGGTAGAACAGGGGCAAGAATGGCTGTTGCAGGTTCCAGGGTTTAAATGTTTTAGTAGGGTCAGACATGGGGGTAAAAGAGGGGGAGGTGTGGCATTACTTGTCAAGGATAGTATTACAGCGGTGGAAAGGACGATGGAGGAAGACTTGCCATCTGAGGTAGTTTGGGCTGAGGTTAGAAATAGGAAAGGTGAGGTCACCCTGTTAGGTGTTTTCTACAGGCCCCCTAATAGTCCGAGAGAAGTAGAGGATAGTATTGCGAGGATGATTCAGGAGAAGAGTGAAAGTAGCAGGGTGGTTGTTATGGGGGACTTTAACTTCCCAGATATTGACTGGGAAAGCTATAGCTCGAGGTCGTTAGATGGGTTGGTGTTTGTCCAATGTGTGCAGGAGGGTTTCCTGACACAATATGTAGACAGGCCAACAAGAGGTGAGGCTATACTGGATTTGGTTCTAGGTAGTGAACCAGGCCAGCTGTTAGACTTGGAGGTAGGTGAGCACTTCGGGGACAGTGACCACAACTCGGTGACTTTTACTTTAGTGATGGAGAGGGATAAGTGTGCACTGCAGGGCAAGAGTTATAGCTGGGGCAGGGAAATTATGATGCGGTGAGGCATGACTTAGGATGTGTGGATTGGAAAAACAGGCTTCAAGAGAAGAATACTAATGATATGTGGAGATTGTTCAAGGAACAGCTACTGAGTGTCCTTGATAAGTATGTACCAGTCAGGCATGGAGTTAAGGGTCTTGTGAGGGAGCCGTGGTTTAATAAGGAATTGGAATCCCTTGTGAAAGGGAAGAAGGCGGCATATGTAAAGATGAGGCGTGAAGGTTCAGTAGGGGCGATTGAGAGTTATAAGGTAGCCAGGAAGGATCTAAAGAGAGAGCTAAGAGCAGCGAGAAGGGGACATGAAAAGTCCTTAGCTGGTAGGATTAGGGAAAATCCAAAGGCTTTCTATAGGTATGTCAGGAATAAAAGGATGACTAGGGTAGGTATCGGTCCAGTCAAGGAAAGTAGTGGGAAGTTGTGCGTGGAGGCGGAGGAGATTGGAGAGACACTAAATCAATACTTTTCGTCAGTATTCACTCAGGAACAGGACACTGTTGCTGGTGTGAATATTGAGTCACAAGTGATTAGAATGGATGGCATTGAAACATGTAGGGAAGAGGTTTTGGGAATACTGGAAAGGATGAAAATAGATAAGTCTCCTGGGCCTGATGGCATTTATCCTAGGATCCTCTGGGAAGCTAGGGAGGAGATAGCAGAGCCATTGGCCTGGATTTTTATGTTGTCATTGTCAACGGGAATAGTACCAGAAGACTGGAGGATGGCGAATGTGGTCCCCTTGTTCAAGAAGGGGAGTAGGGATAGCCCGAGTAACTATAGGCCAGTGAGTCTGACTTCTGTGGTGGGCAAAGTCTTAGAGAGAATTGTAAGGGATAAGATTTATGAACATCTGGATAGGAATAACGTGATCAAGGATAGTCAGCATGGTTTTGTGAAGGGCAGATCGTGCCTCACAAACCTTATTGAGTTCTTTGAGCAGGTGACTAAGGAGGTGGACGAGGGTAAAGCAGTAGATGTTGTGTATATGGATTTTAGTAAGGCGTTCGATAAGGTACCCCATGGTAGGCTAATGCAAAAACTACGGAGGTATGGCATTGAGGGTGCATTAGAGATTTGGATTAGAAATTGGCTGGCTGGAAGGAGACAGAGGGTAGTAGTTGATGGTATAGGTTCATCTTGGAGTGCAGTTACTAGCGGTGTACCTCAAGGATCTGTTTTGGGACCATTGCTTTTTGTTATCTTTATAAATGATCGAGAGGAGGGGCTTGAAAGCTGGGTGAGTAAGTTTGCGGATGACAAAAGTCGGTGGAGTTGTGGATAGTGAGGAAGGATGTGGCAGGTTACAGCGGGATATAGACAAGTTGCAAAGCTGGGCAGAAAGGTGGCAAATGGAATTCAATGTAGCTAAGTGTGAAGTCATTCACTTTGGTAGGAGTAACAAGAAGATGGATTACTGGGCTAATGATAGGCTACTTGGTAGTGTGGATGAGCAGAGGGATCTTGGTGTCCATGTACACAGATCTCTGAAAGTTGCCACCCAGGTAAATAGTGCTGTGAGGAAGGCATATGGTGTACTGGGCTTTATTGGCAGAGGGATTGAGTTCCGGAGTCCTGAGGTCATGTTGCAGTTGTATAAGACTCTGGTGCGGCCTCATCTAGAGTATTGTGTGCAGTTTTGGTCGCCATACTATAGGAAGGATGTGGAGGCATTGGAACGAGTGCAGAGGAGGTTTACCAGGATGTTGCCTGGTATGGTAGGAAAATCGTATGAGGAAGGACTGAGGCACTTGGGGCTGTTCTCATTGGAGAAAAGAAGGTTTAGGGGAGATTTGATAGAGGTGTACAAGATGATTAGGGGTTTAGATAGGGTAGACACTGAGAACCTTTTACCGCTAATGGAGTCAGCTGTTACAAGGGGACACAGCTTTAAATTAAGGGGTGGAAGGTATAGGACAGATGTTAGGGGTAGATTCTTTACACAGCGGGTTGTGAGTTCATGGAATGCCCTGCCAGTAGCAGTGGTGAACTCTCCCTCTTTATGGTCATTTAAGCGGGCATTGGATAGGCATTTGGAAGTTATTGGGCTAGTGTAGGTTAGGTAGGATTCGGTCGGCGCAACATTGAGGGCCTAAGGGCCTGTACTGTGCTGTATTTTTCTATGTTCTATGTTTCTATGTTCTATCCTAATAAGAGTTTCATAGCATGATACAGCACAGCAGGAGGCCAAACAGTCCATTGTCCCTATGCTAGTTTTGTGAAGCCCAAATAAAACTGGGTGACATTGTTGAGAGTATAGCATAAACTTTCAAAGGGATATTGACAGAGTAAGTGAATGATTCAAATGCAATTCATTGTAAACAAGTGTGAGGTTACCCATTCTGGCCTGAAAAGGGATAGATCAAGATACTTTTGAGATGGATTGAAGTTAAATAAAGTGAATTTCCAAAGAGACTTGGGCGTTGAGGTGCATAGACCTTTAAATGTCACGAACAGGTGCAGATAATAATCATGAAAACTAATGGATTGTTGGCCTTTATATCTAAGGGACTAGGTAAAAGGTACAAGGATGCAGAAACCGTGCAGCAATTACACAAAATCCTGGTTAGACCCCACTTGGAGTGCTGTGAGCAGATCTGGGCAGCACACCTTAGGAAGGATATATTGGCCTTGGAGGGAATACAATGTAAGTTTACCAGAATGATACCTGTTTTCTCGAGAATTTAGAAGGTTAAAGCATATTAACAGGAAAAGACGGGGTCAGTAAAGATAAACTATTTCCACTGGTTAGGAATTGCAGAACTTGGGGGCATAATCAGGGAATTAGGACCAGATCATTCAGGAGAGATCATAGAAAGCACTTCTGGACAAAGAGTGGTGGATTTTTGGAATCTTTATTCCACAAATGACAGTGGATGCTTGATTTTTTTTCGTTTTAAACGTGAAGTAGACACACTTTGTCAAGTACAGATATTAAGGGATAAGTGTCCAATTGTAGGTCTCTGTAGGTCTCTGTCCAGCCATGATCTCATTGAATGGTGGAACAATCTCAAAGGGCTAAATAGCCTGATCCTGTTCCTATGTTTTGTTGTTCCTATCTTTCTATGATCCCAATATTCTGTCATTGTTGTGGAATGGTTAAACAATGGCACCCAGAAAGAATAAATATATATTTTTAAACTGGGTCCATTACATCCATCGTGCCTTTTCAGGCTTTAAATAAACAAAGCAGCAAGATCATGAATGGAACAACAACATCAAAGGTTAAATATATGGAAAGGAAAACAAATGACAAGCCTGATAGTCTTCAAACATTTTGATCTAATAAGGTTATTTTTTGTGTGTGACACTGTCATAGAAACTGCTACGTATCATTAGTCTTACCAAAGAAAGCAGTGAGAAGTGTGATCTAATATTGTAGAGTCTTAAGGGATGCTGAACAGGTTTGAATTTTCTGCACTGGTTGCCTGTCCATCTCATCAATGTGGTATTGTTCCCATTATACCAGTGCCCCTTTCTGCAGAAATGAAACAGTATAATGCCCTAAGTCTTTGTGTTCACTGAGGAATGTGATACCATCCCTAATCTATACTTTTAAATTATATATGAGTAGATAGAGTCATTGAGTCCTACAGCATGGAGACAGGCCTTTTGGCCCAAACTGACCCATGTCGACCAAAATGTCCGCCCATTTCCCATAACCCCATTTCCCTGCACTTGGCCCATATCCCTGCTAACCACTGAGCCACCGTGCCACCCCACTGTATTAAGTTTTTAGAGAATTCAGACTTCACAAGTCATCCCATGCCATACTTATGCCAAAAAGTGCAAAAAAATTCTTGATTGATCAATATATTGATTATAGTCCGAAGAAAGTTTATGAGAGTAGTACATGGAATAAGGAAATTGTTTTATGAGGAAAGGTTGGACTGACTGAGTCTGTCTCTGCAGGTGTTCAGAGCAGTAAGAAGTAACTTGCTTAAAATAGATAAGATCCCAAAGGGTTTGGCAAGGTGGATGTGGAGAGAATAATTCCTCTTGTGGGAAAATCTAGAACGGGGGGACACTGTTTGAAAGTAAGTGCTCTCACAGGTAAAATAGACAGCAATTATTTTCCTCTCTGAAGATCAAGTCTTTCACCCTTCCTGAAAACATGGTGCAAGCAGAGATTTTAAGTACTCTGAGGTGGCATGGTGGCTCAGTGGCTAGCACAGCTGCCTCACTCTAGTCTCAGGTGATTGTGTGGAGTCTGCATGTTCTCCCCTTTTCTGCGTGGATTTCTACTGGGTGCGCCAGTTTCCTCCTACAGTCTAGTAATGTGCAGGTTAGATGGATTGGCCATACTAAATTGCCCATGGTGTCCATTGATGTGCATGTTAGGTGCGTTAGCCATGGTAAATGCAGGGATTTGGCAATCAGTTAGGGATGGGTCCACGTCTAGGTGGACTGCTCTTTAGAGAATTGATGCAGAAGTGATGGGCCAATTGGCAACTGACAGGTGCCAGCCACTTTGAATCCTCATGGCATATCTCCAATCCACTTACAGGATGCTTCTCCACTTCAACGCTGCACCTTGGGTTGCATCAGAAGCCATCATTGTGACGTTGCAGCAAGGATGCACTGAGCTGAAGAGCATGCACCCAGCTCATGGAGTGGACCAGGCTGCATTTGTCAGCACTTCACTTACTCTTACAGCACACACTGACTCTGAGCTCACCTGGAAGGTCACAGCATCCCTGACTTGCATTGTCTTACCCTTTCTTTTGCACTTTGTGCTCAGCCAGAGATGCCAGGCTAATGTTACTACTGTATTGCCCTAATGTCTAGCACAGCCACAAAGCCAGGAAGCTTACCATACTTGCTGGCAGGCATCGGTCAACTCAAGGGAGATAGCCTTCACTTGGGGGAATCGCAGCAGTGTAATTCATTGGCAGCCATCGATTACAATTGCAACATTTAAGAGGCATTCGGATGGGTATAACGAATAGGAAGGGTTTGGAGGGATATGGGCCGGGTGCTGGCAGGTGGGACTAGATTGGGTTGGGATATCAGGTCGGCATGGACGGGTTGGACCAAAGGGTCTGTTTCTATGTTGTACATCTCAATGGCTATGAGTCCATGATATCAGTCCAAGCACCGATAAAGGCAGTCAACATTCCACATAAGAGTGAGGAGTCAAATAAAAGGCAGAACACCACACAGCCCGATCCTTTCTGTGTAATGTCAGGCTGTTTTCCTTCTGGAATTAGAGAGAGGCAGATATTGCAGGAAATGGAAGTGGATGGTACAACTGTTACAGTTTGTGTAGATGGGGACTCTTCCCAATGAGTGAGTTGGCAGGGAAGAAGCTGAAGGGAGGAAACAAAACAAACAAAACCTTCATTTTGCAAATTAGGTTTTTATTAACCTCTGTAAATTACTCTCCATCAAGTTCTGCAAAAGAGACTCCCACACCGTCCAATATCTGTCCCATACATACGAAGAAATATCAACCTTCATATGCCTGTTATCCATTCTTTCTATTTCATTCCTTTGTAATTAAAATGAAGCATAAATCCTAGGTCGTTCTGTTATCCTGCCCACAGCAATCTGTTTATACTGTCTACTCTGCTTCCAAGCTGATATAAGCTTGAGGATATGCAAGGTCGGTCTCTCTCTCTCTCTCTCTCTCAATTTCTACTGACATGGACCTTTAGGATGTTAAAGGTTCACACCTGCTAAAATGTACCTAATTGGTTTGAAAGGTGTCACCTTAGTCCTGTTGCAATCACTTTTTACAAAATCTTATTCAAGTTCCACTTTTGTATTCTTGCTGTCAAAATGGGCAAATTCACCTTCTCCAACATTATGTTCTATTTGGCATAGTTTTGCACACCCATTTAAACTAGCAATAACTTCAGCAGAATGTGAGGACCGCAGATGCTGGAGGTCAGAGTCAAGACTGGTGCTGAAAAAGCACAGCAGGTCAGGAAGCACCTGAGGAGCAGGAGAATCACATTTCGGGCATAAGCCTTTCAACAGGAATGAGAATGAGCCCATTCCTGATGAAGGACTTATGCCCAAAATGTTGAATCTCCTACTCCTTGGATGCTGCCTGACCTGCTGTGCTTTTCTAACATTACACACTCAACTATCAATAACTTTATGCAACTTCCTTGTGTCCTTTTCACAACTGACTTCCCTACCTGTCTTTATGTTGTCAGCAAATTTAGCAACTATTTTCACTTAAGTCACTTATCAAAATTATAAAACATTTAAACTGATCCATGGCACACTTCTCACTATATCTTGCCAATCTGAAACAGAGCCATTTATGCCTACTCTGAGCTTCCTGTTAGCCAGCCAATGTTCTATCAGTGCCATTATGCTACACCCCTACTTCATAACCTTTTACTTTCTGCAATAATTTGTAATTATTTGCACCTTATAATAAGCCTTCTGGAAATCTAAGAGTACATTAATCGGGTTTCCTGTTACCCATTGCACATGTTACTTCCACAATAAACTCCAATAGTTCAGTCAAATATGATTTCCCTTTTTCAAATTGTTATGTTAATTAGCCTGTATTTTCTTCCTTTCTTTCCTTTCTGTCTCCCTCTCTTTTTGAATAAAGGAATCGCAGAAGCTAACTTTTGATCTGATATGACTATCTACACATCAAGAGAATTTTGGATAATTAAGACTTAAGTTGGGTGTTAATATAACTATCAGCGTGCCCAGGATTATTCAGCAAATGTTGTCCAAATGCAGAATCTAACAGCAGATAATTTGCATTAGATTTTGACATTTTTTCGTTACTCCAATGGACAAAACATTTTAACAAAATGTCGCCTTTTAAAGCAATAATTGACTTCTGTGCTACCAAGGACGTATGAGTTGAATGAGTCCGAATTGTTTTGTGAAAACATATTAATATATGTAAACAAAATAAATTTTAATTTCAAATGAAAAATTGCGCTGTTAGCATCATCCATTTTAAAAACTGAATGCATGAAATCCAATCCCCTGCTCTTTCATTTTCCTAATAATTTGGTTTATGGCACTTAAAAATGGCATTGCATTCATGTCTGGAGAAAGGATTTATAGCAACTAAAGGGTTAAATGTTCAGAGAAAATGCTGAATGGTTTTCTTTTTAAAAAATATGGGTTATAGATAAATGCAATGATATTCACTTTCCAAACCACAGATTGTACCTATATTGGCATTATTTCCGAGCTGTGCAAAGATTACACAACCATAAGTGAAACAATTTAGATAACTGCTGGTCACTGAGAACTGAGTGAAGTTTGCTAGTGCAGTATTCACTAATTTAATGAACTGATTTAATCTCTTTCTGTTTCCAAAAGTAAACAGCCAGATGATTGGGAACGATCAATTTTTGCTCGTCAGAAGGAGGGAGGCTACAAGCTGAAAGATAGCATCCTTTTCCATCTATACATAAGCACACCCCCATGCGGAGATGCACGCCTCAACTCTCATCGAGAAGAAAGGGCTGAATGTAAGTGGTAACCTACACATGCCTTTTATTTGTGCAGAATATCCATGGTCATTGTGCATTTCAGAAACAAATACACAACACTCAACAGTGGGAAGACTGAGATTTTGCAGTATCCAAATGTAATGATACAAACTACGAGTTTTTGGAACTAGCAGTCAGGTGTTCAATTCTGTGCTTGAACGTGGTCACACGTGTAAAAACATGCCAATTTCATTTTTTAAAAATCACCACGCAAGGCTTTGCAAGTTCATTCTGTTCAGGTGCTGAAAGATCTAGTAAGCAGAGGAATACCTTGCAATGTACCTCACAAGGAAAGGTTTTGGGAACATCTCAGAATTCGTCAGTGCTGATAAAGAGAACACCAAAAATGGCAACTTGCATTTGTATCTAAGGAAAACACAGAGCCGTTCATTGTCTCATGCCATCACAAATCAGATCACAGCTAATGAAATACTTTTGAATTACAGTCAAAGAGAAGCACTTCCATTCATCTACTTTCATTCATAATATCAGGATGTTCCAAATCACTCTACAGCTAATTGAGTACTCTTGAAACTGGGTCATTGTTGCGAAGTAGAATATAATTCATGATTGCACATTGGCACCTCAAAAGACCCTATTAAAGGCTATTGAATTGAATGGAATTGAATTAGTTTTATTGTCACACGTACTTACATGAGTACAGTGAAAAGTTTACGAGTCACCACTTACAGTGCCAACTCAGGTACAAAGGTACCTTGGCACAGAGTCTGAAGTAAAAATTCCCTGGGAAAAATGTTTTAAAATAAATAAAAAGTCCAGCATTACAGAAACTCAAAAGTACAAAATCATTGGAATGAATTTGAAAAATACAGATATAAAACGTTCAGAGTAACATTGATGTGATAGTGACCAGATGATCCATTCTTGTTCTTGTCATGTTGACTAAGATATACATATTGGTCAGGACAACGTCATTACTCTGCTTTGTGAAAAAAAGGAAAGATGTATGTTAAGATAGTTATCTTTCACAACCTCTGGACAAAGACGAGAGTGGTCCTAAAGGGAGATGCTAAACTGGGGGAAGGCCAACAATACCAAATTCAGCAGGAGCTGGAGAATGTAGATTAGCAGCAGCTGTTTGAAGGGAAATCTACATTTGATATATGAGAGGCTTTTAAAAAGAGAGGTTAATAAGAGTTCAGGAGGGATGTGTTCCTGTAAAACTGAAGGATAGAAATGGCAACATTAGGGAACCATGGATGACAGGTATAATTGTGAGATGGGCTAAGAGGAAAAAAGATGTGGTTAAGACAAAGAAGGAACATATGTCAGGTGTAGACAGGATAGATTGAGTGAATCCTTAGAAGAGTAAAAAGAAAGTAGGAGTATACTTAAGAGGGAAATCAGGAGGGCAAAACGGGGACATGAGATAGTTTTGGCAAATAGAATTAAGGAGAATCCAAAGGGATTTTACAAATATATTAAGGACAAAAGGGTAACTAGGGAGAGAATACGGCCCCTCAATGATCAGCAAGGCGGCCTTTGTATGGAACCACAGAAAATGGGGGAGATACTAAATGAATATTTTGCATCAGTATTTACTGTGGAAAAGGATACAGAAGGTATAGACTGTAGGGAAATAGATGGTGACATCTTGCAAAATGTCCAGATTACAGAGGAGGAAGCACTGGATGTCTTGAAATGGTTAAAAGTGGACAAATCCCTAGGACATGATCAAGTGTACCAGAGAACTCTGTGGGAAGTTCAAGAAGTGGTTGCTGGGCCTCTTGCTGAGATATTTGTATCATCGATAGTCACAGCTGAGGTGCTGGAAGACTGCAGGTTGGCAAACATGGTGCCACTGTTTAAGAAGGGCAGTAAAGACAAGCCAAGGAACTATAGACCGGTGAGCCTGACCTCAGTGGTGGGCAAGTTGTTGGAGGGAATCCTAACGGACAGGATGTACATGTATTTGGAAAGGCAAGAACTGATTCGGGATAGTGAACATGGCTTTATGCACGGGAAATCATGTCTCACAAACTTGATTTGAGTTTTTCGAAGAAGTAACAAAGAAGATTGATGAGGGCAGAGCAGTAGATGTGATCTATATGGACTCCAGTAAGGCGTTCGACAAAGTTCCCCATGGGAGACTGATTAGTAAGGTTAGATCACATGGAATACAGGGAGAACCAGCCATTTGGATACAGAACTGGCTCAAAGGTAGAAGACAGAGGGTGGTAGTGAAGGGTTGTTGTTCAGACTGGAGGCCTGTGACCAGTGGAGTGCCACAAGGGTCGGTGCTGGGCCCTCTAGTTTTTCTCATTTATATAAATGATTTGGATGTGAGCATAAGAGGTACAGTTAGTAAGTTTGCAGATGACACCAAAATTGGAGGTGTAGTGGACATCAAAGAGGGTTACCTCACATTACAACAGGATCTTGACCGGATGGGTCAATGGGCTGAGAAGTGGCAGATGGAGTTTAATTCAGATAAATGCGAGGTGCTGCATTTTGGGAAAGCAAACCTTAGTACACTTAATGGTAAAGTCCGAGGGAGTGTTGCTGAACAAAGAGACCTTGGAATGCAGGTTCGTAGCTTCTTGAAAGTGGAGTCACAAGTAGGTAGGATAGTGAAGAAGGCATTTGGTATGCTTTCCTTTATTGGTCAGAATATTGAGTACAGGAGTTGGGAGGTCATGTTGCTGCTGTACAGGACATTGGTTAGGCCACTGTTGGAATATTGCATGCAATTCTGCTCTCCTTCCTATCGGAAAGATGTTGTGAAACTTGAAAGGATTCAGAAAAGATTTACAAGGATGTTGCCAGGGTTGGAGGGTTTGATCTATAGGGAGAGGCTGAACAGGCTGGGGCTGATTTCCCTGGAGTGTCGGAGGCTGAGGGGTGACCTTATAGAGGTTTACAAAATTATAAGGGGCATGGATAGGATAAATAGACAAAGTCTTTTCCCTGGGGTCGGGGAGTCCAGAACTAGAGGGCATAGGTTTAAGGTGAGAGGGGAAAGATATAAAAGAGACCTAAGGGACAACTTTTTCACACTGAGGGTGGTACGTGTATGAAATGAGCTGCCAGAGGAAGTGGTGGAGGCTGGTACAATTGCAACATTTAAGAGGCATTTGGATGGGTAATGAATAGGAAGGGTTTGGAGGGATATGGGCTGAATGCTGGCAGGTTGGACTAGATTGGGTCGGGATATCTGGTCGGCATGGACAGGTTGGACCAAAGTGTCTGTTTCCATGCTGTACACCTCTATGACTCTATAAGGTCTAGTCGACTGAAGACAGATAAAGGTTTGGAAGAATATCGGGAATGTAGGACCGATCTGAAATAAGGAATTAAGAAGGCTAAAAGGGGTCATAAGATATCCTTAATGAACAGGGTTAAGGAAAATTCCAAAACCTTTTATTCTTATATAAGGAGCAAGAGGGTAACGAGGGAAAGGGTTGGCCCACTCACGAACAAAGGAGGAAAGATATGATTGGAGTCGGAGAAAATGGATGAGATTCATGAGTATTTTGCATCAATATTCACCAAGGAGAAGGACATGGTGGATGTTGAGGTTATGGATAGATCTTTGATTACTCTAGGTCAAGTCAGCAATAAGGAGGGAGGAAGTGTTGGGTATTCTAAAAGGTACTGAGGTGGACAGGTCCCCAGGTCCAGGCGGGATCTATCCCAGGTGACTAAAGGAAGCAAGAGAGGAAGTAGCTGGGGCTATAACAGATATCTTTGCAGCATCCTTGAAAACGGGGGAGGGCCCAGAGGACTGGAGAATTGCTAATGTTGTCTCCTTTTTAAGAAGGGTAACAGGAATAATCCACGTAATTACAGACTTCTGAGCCTGATGTCAGTGGTAGGGAAGCTACTGGAGAAGATACTGATGGATAGAATATATGCCCATTTGGAAGAAAATGGGCTTATCAGTGATAGTTGGCATGGTTTTGTGCAGGGAAGGTCATGTCTTACAAACCTAATGCAATTCTTCGAAGAGGTGACAAAGTTGATTAATGAGGGAAAGGATGTAGATGTCATAAAAATGGACTTTAGTAAGGCATTTGATTAGGTTCCCCATAGTAAGCTGATGAAGAAGATGAGTTGCGTGGGATCCAGGGTGTTCTAGCCAGATGGATAGAGAGCTGTTTGGGCAACAGGAGACAGAATAGTAGTGGAATGGAGCTTCTCAAAGTGGAGACCTTGACCAGTGGTGTCCCACAGGGATTCGTGCTGGGACCACTGTTGTTTGTGATATACACAAATGTTTTGGAGGAAGGTGTAGGTTGCCTCATTAGCAAGTTTGTAGATGACACTAAGATTGGTGGAATAGCAGATAGTAAAGGGGTCAGTCAGAGAATACAGCAGAATATAGTTAGATTGGAGAGTTGGGCAGAGAAATGGCAAACGGAGGTCAATCCAGACAAATGTGATAGAATATGTGACAAATGTGAGGTGATGCATTTTGGAAAATCCAATTCAAGGGTGAACTATACAGTAAGTGGAAAAGTCCTGGGGAAAATTGATGGACAGAGAGACCTGGGTGTTCAGGTCCATTGTTCCTTGAAAGTGGCAATGCATTTCAGTAGAGTGGTCAAGAAGGCATACGGCATGCTTTCCTTCATCAGACAGGGGATTGAGTACAAGCGTTGGCCGGTCATGTTACAGTTTTATAAGACTTCTGTTCAGCCACATTTTGGATACTGTGTACAGTTCTGGTTGCCATATTACCAAAAGGATGTGAATGCTTTGGAGAAGGTGCAGAGGAGGTTCACCAAGATGTTGCCTGGTATGGAGGGTGCTAGCTATGGGGAGAGGTTGAGTAGATTAGGATTATTTTCATTGGAAAGAAAGCGGTTGAGGTGGGACTTGATTGAGGCCTACAAAATCATGAGAGGTGTAGCCAGGATGGATAGCAAGAAACTTTTTTACCCAGAGTGGAGGACTCAATTACTAGGGGTCATGAGTTCAAAGTGAGAGGGTAAACGTTTAGGGAAGATACGTGAGGAAAGTTCTTCATGCAAAGGGTGGTGGATGCCTGGAACGCATTGCCAGCAGAGGTGGTCGGGGCGGGAACGATAGCATGATTTAAGATGTATCTAGACAGATAAATAAATGGGCACGGAGCAAAGGGATACAGATCCTTAGGAAATAGGCTGCAGGTTTAGATAGAGGATCTGGATCGGCGCAGACTTGGAGGGCCGAAGGGCCTGATACTGCGTGGTAATGTTCTTTGTTCTTTCTTTGTTCTTTGATGTTCCAGAGCACTTTACAACCAATTTAATGCTTCTGAAATGTAGTAATGGTGTCCTGTGGAGAACAGTCAATGCCTGATTGTGCACCATTTTTGAACAAGCACTTTCAGTGAATGAGAAAACAGACAGTGACAAATGACTCCTAATGGCAGAAGAGTAAAAAACCAGGGAACACAAGTTTAAATTAATTTGCAAGAGAGTAATGGTAAACTGATGGAAATCTGACAGGTTCGATTGCAGTTTGACAAAAAGGGATTGGTTAATTGAGGAACAAGAAAGTCTCTGGAAAATTTCAGATGAGATCCAGGCGGCACGGTGGCACAGTGGTTAGCACTGCTGCCTCACAGCGCCAGGGACCTGGGTTCAATTCCCGCCTCAGGCGACTGACTGTGTGGAGTTTGCACGTTCTCCCCGTGTCTGCGTGGGTTTCCTCCGGGTGCTCCGGTTTCCTCCCACAGTCCAAAGATGTGCGGGTCAGGTGAATTGGCCATGCTAAATTGCCCGTAGTGTTAGGTAAGGGGTATGGGTGGGTTGTCGCTTCGGCGGGTCGGTGTGGACTTGTTGGGCCGAAGGGCCTGTTTCCACACTGTAAGTAATCTAATCTAATCTAATAACCTAGGGAGGGGAGCGAACTAAATTGTGAAGAGTTAGCACAGACTAAGTTGGCCAAATGTCCTCTTTCTGCACTGAAATGGTTCTAAGGGCTCTCTCTAGTGATGAGTCTGGAGGAGGGAAGGGCATTACATCAGGTGGGATGATGGTCTTTCTGACCCCACCCCCACCCCCTTCTTCCCAACTCCACCTGAGTTCGTTTTGGATGGGAGAACTCATGGTCAATCCTCATACCCTGTTCCCATTTTAGATCCATCTGGAGCCACATTTCACCACTGCTGGTTTAGCACCGTCCGGTCAATGTGAAATCCAACCCCTCAGGTGGAGGAGGGATATTCTTTGACCAAAGACGCAATGTGATTGATCAAGGGACCGGACATAAGATGGGCTGATGGCTCAGAACCAAACCCCTGCCCTTCCTGCCAAATCTCCCTGAATCCCATTTCCTATGACACTGCCCTGCAAGTCCCCTAGCCCCTCACTCACATTACGTGCCTGTGGTCTGAGTCATGCTGTCACCCTGGGATTCCAGAGGGGAAAATATCTTCTGCAGCAACTGTGTCCTGCCCCGTGGCACTGCTGAGCACAGGCATGCCTGCCCCTGATTGGCCAACAGCACCCAGTATGCAAGACTATCTGTCACCGGGTCTTGAGAAGACCCATCGTCTGTCTCACAGTTGTTTGATTGGCTTGTGATTCAGTGGAGCTTTCCCCATAAAGAGACAGCATTAGTCTCTTGCGAGTTCTCTCACTGGCAGGCAAAACCCCTGCTACCTCAAGATATTACTCTGAAAGTGTGCATCAGTAATTCACTACTATGTAAGAATAGGCACTATAATGAATATGTTGCATACCATTTGATTTCAGCAGCTATCCAAAATGCAACACGAAAGCCTTTCATAATCTTCATCCTACACAGAAAATAGCAGCAGGATTAGGTCATTCAAGCCACATTCCACCATTCAATATGATTGGTCATCCAACTCAGTACCCTGTCCCCACACTCTCCCCATTTGATCCCTTTAGCACTAAGAACTATATCTCCTTCTTGAAAACATTCAACCACTTTCAGAGGTAGACAATTCCACAGGCTCACCACTCTCTGGGTGAATAAAGTTCTCATCTCAGTCCTAACTGGACTACCCTGTACCATTAGACTGTGGCCCTTGCTTGTGGACTTACCAGTCACCCAGAGCATCCCTGACAATATAGACAATAGACAATAGGTGCAGGAGTAGGTCATTCTGCCCTTCGAGCCTGCATATGCGCCAGTCCCTCACTCGTTCATGGGAGCTTCCATTGGTGGAGACAACTCATTGTTGCATTCTGCATGAGTTTTGCCTTTAAGGGCAACAGCAGTGTCACTTGAGATAAAGTGATTTAATGCTTAGAAATTCGTCTGTAGGATACTTTGTTTTTCAGTTATATATGTAACATGACCTGAATAACTCTAACGGTTTACTGTGCTACCTTACTTATGATACAATTGCAAACATTTCTTTGTGCAAGTACAAAATTTATGTATCCTGAGAAATACTTTCCGAGCTCTATAACATAATTGAGCTGGTTCTGGAAAACCATCATGCAACCCTAGCTATATTTAAACTAATTGCTCCCCATTCCCATGGATCCCAATTTCCTCAAGACCAAAGGAGCACATTACTTAAAGCAGTAAGACATGGAGAGTTCCATCCCTCAGGATCACTTCCTAAGCTCACAGTTTTCCAGTTTTCATCCTGTTTCTTATGCTCCTTCAATAATGCTATGTTTTGAAATGGTTCCCTTTGGAAAGTTGGCCAGTGTTTGAAAAAAATTGTCTTTCTAAACTCAGAAATTTTTGCAAAAAAATTGCACCATTCTCAGTCAAATTATCAATTGTCTGTCATTACTTACGGCTAATTAACTGCTTGATTATTATTCTATGTGCTCAGTAATTGGCTCTTTGCCTTTGTTCCCACTAATTAAATTTCACTTAAATCAGAAACTTCAAGACAGTGTGTTTTGTCGTGTGTCAAGAATTTGTAAGTCATGAAAATAGCCACTTCACCCTTTATTGCGAAAAGACAACAACTGATTGATGCTCCTGTGATATAAATGCAAATGCTTCATAGGACAATAAAATTAAATGCAATTCCATGAGTTAATAGCTATCATATAAATAGGCAGAGATGTCAAGTCACATAGAATTAGGATCTAATGGATGAAGTTCTTCTGGAGTCCTGCTGAACTGTCTGTAAATAGTGTATTTTGTTAATAAATGTTCATTGGTCTATGTTAGTATGTTTTCCAGTTTTCATCTGTCATAGAATCCAGTGTGGAAGCAGGCCATCAAGTCCACATCAACTGTCAAAAAAATCCCACCCAGACCCACCCTGTAACCCTATTTCCCACAGCTAATCCATCCAGCCTGCACATTATGGGCAGTCCACCTCACCTAACCTGCACATCTTGACTGTGGGTGAAAACCGAACCACCTGAAGGAAGTGCACAACAAACACAAAGAGAACGTGCAAACTCCACACAGACAGTTGCCTAAGGGTGGAATCAAACCAAGATCCCGAGCACTGTGAGGCAGCAGTGCTGACCACTGAGCCACCATGCCACTCTAAGTGCCCTAACCCATCAGAAGCATCAAGAACCTACTTCCTAAATTTGTTATGTACAAGCATTCAAAAGCAGAAAGTTGAAATATGAGGAAATATAGCATTTCTGAATGCATACATATTAACAAGTAATGACTTTGCGAAGTTCAAACATATGAAAATTTACCCATGCTAATAAATTACTTTGAATTTCTGTTTGTTAGATTTGCAGTGGAGCTCAGAGGGTCACTCTTATTAACTGTTCTGTTTAAACTTTTCAAACTGATTCTGGATATTGTGATTTAAACTAATCCCATCCAACTACATTAAACTGATTCAAAATGCACTGAACGTACGACCATAAGACAGAGCAGCAGAAATGAGGCCATTCAGCCCATCGAGTCTACTCCACCATGGCTCAACCCTCTCTCCTGCTGGCTCCCTGTAACCCTTGATCCCCATGCTAATTAAGAATCCATTTATCTCAGTCTTAAACTTATGACCTGACCTCCACAATCTCTGTGGCAATGAATTCCATAGATTCACCACTCTCTGGATAAGTTTCATCTTATCTCCATTCTTTAATGTGCCCTTGGGTCCTAGTCTCTCCTACCAATGGAAACATCTTCCCAACATCCACTCTGTACAGGCCATTCAGTATTCTGTATGTTTCAATTGGATCACCCCTCATGCTTCTAAACTCCAAGGAATAACTTGATTAGGGATAAGCAACATGGTTGTGAAGGGAGGGTTGTGCCTTACAAACCTTATTGAGTTTTTTGAGAAGGTGACCAAACAGGTGAACAAGGGTAAAGCAGTTGATGTGGTGCATATGGATTTCAATAAAGCGTTTCATAAGGTTTCCCACAGTAGGCTACTGCACAAAATACAGAGGCATGGGATTGAGGGTGATTCAGCGATTTGGATAAGAAATCGGCTAGATGAAAGAATACAGAGGGTGGTAGTTGATGGGAAATGTTCATCCTGGAGTTCAATTACTAGTGGTGTACCACAAGGATCCATTTTAGGGCCACTGCTATTTGTCATTTTTAGAAATGACCTAGATGAGGGCATAGAAGGATGGGTTAGTAAATTTGTGGACAACACGAAGATCGGTAGAATTGTGGATATTGCCGAAGGATGTTGTAGATTATAGAAGGACATATATAAGCTGCAGAGCTGGGCTGAATGGTGGCAAATGGAGCTTAATGTGGAAAAGCATGACAGATTCACTTTGGAATGAGTAACAGGAATGCAGGGTACTGGGCTAATGGTAAAATCCTTGGTAGTGTAGATGAATAGAGAGATCTCAGTGTCCATGTACATAGATCCCGAAAGTTGCTCCCCAGATTGATAGGGTTGCTAAGAAGGCATAGGGTGTGTTAGCTTTTATTAATAGAGGATTGAGTTCGGAGCCATGAGGTCATGCTACAGCTGTACAAAACTCTGGTACGGCCTCACTTGGAGTATTGCGTACAGTTCTGGTCACTGCATTATAGGAAGGATGTGGAAGCTTTGGAAAGGGTTCAGAGGAGATTTACTAGGATGTTGCTGGTATGGAGGGAAGATCTTATGAGGAAAGGTTGAGGGACTTGAGGATGTCTTTGTTAGAGAATAGAAGGTTGAGAGGTGACTTAATTGAGACATATAAGATAATCAGAGGGTTAGGTAGGGTTGACAGTGAGAGCCTTTTCCCTTGGATGGTGATGGTGAGCATAAGAGGACATCCTTTAAATTGAGGGGTGAGAGATATAGGACAGATATCAGAAGTAGTTTGTTTACTCAGAATAGTAAAGGCTTTGTACACTCTGCCTGCAACAGTAGTAGACTCGCCAACTTTAAGGGAATTTAAATGGTCATTGGATAGACATATGGATGATAATGGAATAGTGTAGGTTAGATGGGCTTCAGATTATTTTCACAGTTCGGCGTAACATTGAGGGCCGAAGGGCCTGTACTGCACTCTAATGTTCTATGTTCTATTGACCCAGAGTCCTCAAACATTCCTCATGTGTTAAGCTTTTCATTCCTGGGACCATACTTGTGAACCTTCTCTGAACCCACTCCAGGGCCAGTGTATCCTTCCTGAGATATGGAGACCAAAACTGCGCACAATACTCCATGTGTGGCCTGACCAGAGCCTTATAAAGCCTCAGAAGTACATCCTTGATTTTATATTCAAAATAAATGCCATCATTGCATTTGCCTTCTGCTCTTCGGATGCTGCCTGATCTGCTGTGCTCTTCCAGCACCACTAATCCAAAAAGTATTGAATCAACCTGCAAGTTTACCTTGAGAGAATCCTGGACTAGAACTCCCAAGTCTCTTTGCCCTTCAGAGTTTTGAATTTTTTTACATTTAGGAAATAGTCCATGCCTCTATTCTTCCTATCAAGGTGTATGACCTCACACTTTCCACATTGTACTCCATCTGCCACTTCTTTGTCTACTCTTCCAAATTACCCAAATTCCTGGCAGCTTCCCCGCCTCCTCAATGCTACCTATCCCTCTATTTTTGTGTTGTCTGCAAACGTAGCCAGAATGCCCTCAGTTCCTACATCTAAATCATTTATGTACAAACTAAAAAGTTGTGGTCCGAATACTGATCTTTGCGGGCCACCACTTGCCATCCTGAGAAAGATATTACCCAATCTTACCCAAGACAGAGGTTAGGCTAATCGGTCTGTAATTTTCTGTCTTTTGCCTTACTCCCTTTTTAAACAAGGGTGTCATGTTAGCAATTTTCCAGTCTTCTGGGACCCTCCCTGATTCTAGCGATTCCTGAAAGATCAACACTAATGCCTCTACCATCTCTTCAGCTATCTCCCTTAGAACTCTGGGGTGTAGTCCATCCACTCCAGATGATTTATTCGCGTTCAGGCCATTCAGTTTTTTCTAATACCTTCTTCTTGGTGATGCCACAACACTCTGTTCTGCCCCTTCACTCTCTTGAATTTTTGGGATATTACTCGTATCTTCCACCATGAAGACTGACGTGACATAATGATTCAGTTCATCAGCCATTTCCTTGTTCCCCACTACCACCTCTCCAGCGTCACTTTCCAGCAGCCCAATATACACTTTTGCCATTTATATTATATCTAAATAAATTCTTACAGTCTTCCTTTAGCTAGCTTACCCTCATATTCAATCTTCTCTCTCCTTATTTATTTTTTGTACGCTTCCCAATCCTCTGCCTTCCCACTGTCCTTCACCATATTATATGCTTTTTCTTTTATGCTATCCCTGACTTCCCTAGTTGCCTCATCCTCCTTGTACCATGCTTTTTATTCCTCAGGATGAATCTCTGCTGTGTCTCCTGAATTACTCCCAGAAACTCTTGTCATTGCTGTTCCACTGTCTTTCGTGCTAGACTCCTCTCCCAGTCAGTTCTACCCAGCTTCTCCCTCATGCCTCTGTAGTTGCCTTTATGCAGCTGTAATACCGTTACCTTTGATTCTATCTTTTCCGTCTCAAATTGCAGCATAACTTCAATCATATTATGATCTCTGCCTCCTAAGATTCCTTCATCTTATGCTCCCTTATCAAGTCTGCCTCATAGCACAACACTGAACCCAGTATTGCCTGTTCCCCAGTGAGCTCTATCGCAAACTGCTGCAAACAGCCATCTTGTAGACATTCCACAAATTCCTTTTCTTGCAAACCACTACCAACCTGACTTTCCAAGTCCACCTGCATATTGAACTCTCCAATGATCACTGTAACTTTGCCTTTCCTGCACATCTTTTCTACCTCCTGGTGTACCTTTCACCCCAGTTCCTGACTACTGGAGCAGCTAAGAACCAGCCTCAAAGCCATGTGTCTAGAATCACATTTGGGCCAGTTTGCATGAGAATTGTAGATTTACCTCACTGAAGGATATCAGTGAACTGGGCACGTTTATAACAATGATCAATGATAGTGTTGTGGTCACCATTACTGAGCTTAAAAATGCATTGCTGGAAAAGCGCAGCAGGTCAGGCAGCATCAAAGGAGCAGGAGAATCGACATTTCGGGCATAAGCCCTTCCCATTACTGAGACCAACTTTGTATGCTGGTTTTATCAGCTGAATTTAAATTCCAGCAGCTGCTGTGGTGCAATTTGAACCTGTGCCCCAGAGTTTAAGCCCACCCTCTGGCTCAGTAACATGACGCGGATTGTCTTTTTCTTTCCTCAACCTTTGGGTTCAGGCACATGAGAAATTCCCATCAGAAGATGTTTCTTAGTGCCCCATCTTTCCATGTTTGTCCCTGAAAGGAGTGGGGTGGCAGCTACTTCAATCTGGGAGTGACATAAGAATGCCACTAGCTCCCCTTCCTTTGCCTGACACTCTAACAGGACCTATATGTGGTCTACACTCAGAGGTGGGGCTCACAATGCTGACCTCTTTAAAGGCAGTCGATGGCTGAGCAATCACTACACATTAAGAATCCAGCTTGTGGATGCCCAATGGATCTTGATCTTGATTCAAAGTCTGACCATCTCCAACCAAAATGTCTGTCCTCATGAGTGGCAGCAGTACTGTATGTCCGTAAAATTCCTGACACTATCCTACCCACACTCGAACTCTTAAAAACAATTCCTATCAAGTGTTTTTAGTAGTGTGGTTACCTTTCATGAAATTGCCTCATGTCCATCATTTGGGACGATTGAGCACAGAGTGGATTGTTGGACGTCTGGGGAGCAGAGAGGCTGAGCCTTGGTTTCTGCCAGTTCCTTGTCACCTGTGATCATTCATTTTATGGAAGTCTAGAAACTGTGACAAATTCCAGAAAGCAGAGACTGAAGGCAGTACCTTCTGTTTTCCAGTGCAGCACAGTAGACCATTGAACAGGAAAGTTCGGGGGCATCTAAGAACGAAGATTGAATCTGGAGAAGGCACCATTCCAATCCGATCCTGCCACTCCATCCAGACCTGGGACGGAGTATTACAGGGAGAACATCTACTCACAATGTCCTGCACTGACAAGATTAACAGGTACAGCAGAAACATTTACATTTTGTGTAAAAGTCAAGTCTTTTGAAACCAAACGTTTAATTAAAAAGGGCTTTCACACACTTTTTCTGGGTTAAAATCCATACCAGACCTGTGGAACTGTCAGTATTGATACTACCACTGGTGAATGACCATGTTGATGAGTTCAACAGGAAACAGCTGTCCCAGGCTCTCTGCAAGTATTTCTGACAGTTAAATGTGAAAATAGAAATTGTACTGAAGTTTCATAAAGTTATTTCCTCTAATCCTGCTCAAAAAACTGGCAAAATGAATAAGAAAAGGTCAATTGGCCATGTTAAATTGCCCATAGTGTTCAAGGATGTGTAGGTTAGGTGCATCAGTCAGGTGTAAATATAGGGAAATGGGTCTGGGTGGGTTCGTCTGGACTCGTTGGGCGAAGGGCCTGTTTCCACACTGTAAGTGTTCTAAAAGTGAAGAAATTTGGGGCCAGCAGTTGAGAGTTTGCTTACATATGCACATGCAATATATGAACATTTAAAGATTTCGGGGTCAGAGGTCGGGGTCAACACTTGTAGAAGACCAACTGTAGAGTATATATGGTCCACATGGATTGGATACTGAAGGCTTCATACAATTGCTTGAATATTGACCTCTCCTGTGATATCTGGTTCATTGTACTAACACACTTCCTCATTTCATCTACACAGCACAAAATAAAACACACAGTGAACTTTTAGCAAGTGTTTTTCACTTAGCCTGGCTGTCAGGTATACTGCGGAAATTCAGCATCTTTTACAATCAGGTGATGGTGCCACAGTTGAAGACTGTCAAGGTCAATATTGGAGGGGCAGCTTTACCCATGAGACTGTCATTGTGAAGACGCTTTATGTATGAACACACTGTACAGATTTAAATGACCAAAAAGTCAAAATGGGGCTGAAGATCTTCACCTTCCCCACTTGGATTGTCCATACTAAATGTCCAAACAATGTTGAAGTAACCTAATTTCCATTTTCACCTCAAGTGACAAAGGTGAAAACCATCCTCAAACATTTCCCAGCGTAGGTTTGAAAGCAGCATTCCTGCATCATTGCAAAAATATTGGGATACTGCAGGAAGGAGGACAATCATAAACAAGTCCTCCAAGGATAAACCAAGATGGGCTGAATGGTCTTCCACATCTGTATCAATCTCAATGTAATTTTGTAAAATTTAAGAGAGAGATCTCACTTCCCATTCTCTCTGTTCTCAGTATTTCAAAATTGCTAAGCAATCTGACCACAGAGAATTCAATGGCATTACTATCACGGAATTCCCCACTGTCAGCATCCTGGTGGTTTGCTATTGATTGAAACTGTGCTTGACTAGCCATGCAAGTACTGTGGCTCTAGAATCATGTCAGAGGTTAGGAATACTACAGTGAGTAACTCACTTCCTGATTCTCCAAAGCCTGTCCATAACCTACTAGACACAAGTCATGAGTCCAACTCCAACAGCACTCAAGAAATTGTAACTACTCATAGAGCCACAAAGTCATAGAGATGTCCAGCACAGAAACAGACCATTTGGTCCATGCCAACCAGATATCCCAACTATTTGCCAGCACTTGGCTCATATCCTTCCCTGCCCTTCCTATTCATATACCTATCCAGATGCTTTTTAAATGTTGTAATTACACCAGTCTCCACCACTTCCTCTGGCAGCTCATTCCATGCACATATCACCCTCTGCATGAAAACATTGCCCCTTAGATCCCTTTCAAACTTTTCCCCTCTCATCTTAAACCATGCCCTCTAATTTTGGACTCGCCTACCCTGAGGAACCTTATCTATTTATCCTATCCATGCCTCTCATGATTTTTTAAATCTCTCTAAGATCACCCCTCAGTCCCTGATGATCCAGGCAAAATGGCACCAGTCTATTCAGCCTCTCCCTATAACTCAAATCTTACAACCCTGGCAACATCCTTGTAAGTATTTTCTGAACCCTTTCAAGTTTCACAAAATCCTTCCTATAGGAGGGAGACCAGAATATCATACGATATTCCAGTAGTGGACAACCACAACATGACCCCCAACTCCTATACTCAATGCTCTGACCAATAAAGGCAAGCATACCAAATGCCTTTTTCACTATTCTGTCTACCTGCAATTCCACTTTCAAGGAACTATGAACCAGCACTCCAAGGTCTTATTGTTCAGCAGAGCTCCCCAGGACCTTACCAGTAAGTGTATAAGACCTCCCTGATTTTCCTTTCCAAAATGCAGCACCTCACCTTTGTCTAGATTGAACTCCATTTGCCACTCCTCAGTCCATTGGCCCATCTGATCAAGATCCATTGAGCTCTGAGGTAACCTTCTTCACTGTCCATTACATGTCCAATTTACTAACTATACCTTTTATGGTCACATCCAAATCATTTATCTTAATGACGAAAAGCAGTGGACCCAGCACCGATCCTTGTGGCACTCCACTGATCACAGGCCTCCAGTCTGAAAAGCAAGCCTCCATCACCACCCTCTGTTTTCTACCTTTAAGCCAGTTCAGTATGCAAATAGTTATTTCTTCCTGTATCCTATGTGTTCTAATCTTGCTAACCAGTCTACCATGAGGAACCTTGTCAAATCTTTCTCCAATATTTAAAAAGGGGCAGCATGGTGGCTCAGTGGTTAGCACTGCTGCCTCACAGCACCAAGGTCCCAAGTTCGATTCCAGCCTTAGGCGACTGACTGTGTGGAGTTTGCACATTCTCCCCATGTCTGCATGGGTTTCCTCTGGGTGCTCCGGTTTCCTCCCACAGTCCAAAGATGTTCAGGTCGGGTGAATTGGCCATGCTAAATTGCCCGTAGTGTTAGGTGCATTAGTCAGAGGGAAAAGGATCTGGGTGGATTACTCTTCGGAGGGTCGGCATGGACTTGTTGGGCCGAAGGACCTATTTCCACACTGTGGAGATAATCTAAAAATACCTTTCTGAAATCCATATAGATCACAACCACTACTCTGCCCTCATCAGTTCTCTTCAATATTTCTTCAAAAAACTCAATCACCTGATTTCCCATGCACATCTCCCATCAAAATTTCCTATGTTGACTATCCCTAATTAGTCCTTGCCTTTCCAAATACATGTAAATCCTAAGTATGTAAGTTAGCTTGCTGATCTTGAAGGTTTGTTTTCAGACGTTTTGTCACCATACTAGGTAACATCATCAGAGAGAGTGTCTGGTGAAGGGCTGGTGGTATGTCCCGTCTCTCAATTTATAGGTCTTGGTTTCTTGTTGCCAACATGTAAAACCTGTCCCTCAGAGTTCCCTCCAATGACTTTCCCACCACTGATGTCAGGCTCACCAGTCTGGCTTTTCCTTACCACCTTTCTTAAATAGTGGCACCACGTTAGTCAACCTCCAGTCTTCTGGCACCTCATCTGTGGCTAATGATGATACAAATAACACAGCAAGGGGCCCAGCAATCACTTCCCTATCTTCCCACAGAATTCTAGGCTATGCCTGATAAGTCCTGGAAATGTATTCAACTTTATATATTTTCAGACATCCAGCACCTCCTCCTCTGTAATGTGGACATTTTTCAAGGTGTTGTTATTTATTTCCCCACATTCTCTATCTTTCATCCTTCTCCACAGCAAACAATGATGCAAACTACTTGTTTAGTATCTCCCCATCTCCTGCGGTTCCACACACAGGTGGCTTGCTGATCTTTAAGGAGCCATATTCTCTCCCTAGTTACCATTTTGTCTGGCATCCCCTAGCTCCTGTAAATTCCTCAATGCCTCTAACTGCCACTCCAACCGATCCATGTGATCCATGTGATCTGATAGGATTCTCAACCAAGATACCCTTGATGGCCTCCTTTCCAAATTCCTGTCTATCTTCCTATATTCACTCATCAGAATCTTGTCCTTTTCTCTTCCTACGTAGTTAGTTCCAATGTGTACAATGATCTCCTACTGGCCCCACTCCCCTTTGAGAATATTCTGCACCCTCTCCAAGATATCTTTGATCCGGTCTCCAAGGATTCTGATTCTGATGTCTCACTGTCAGCCACAGAAATGTCTGTCTGTGCCTCTGATTAGAGAGTCCCCTATCATAATCAATAGCTTGGAACTTGGCATACGCCTCATTACATTAGAGCCATTCTCAGTACCAGAAACCTTGCTTTTCGTGCTACATTCCCCTGAGAGTCCATCATCCCCTACGTTTTCCAAAACAGCATACTTGTTTGAGATGGGGATAGCCACAGGAGACTCCTGCACTACCTGCCTACCTCTCCTTCCTTTCCTGAAGGTCACCCATCTTTCTGGCTTTGTCTGTGGGTTTATCTCCCTCCCTGCAACAGCCAACCATCGCATCCCCTAGCTCCTGTAACTTCCTCAATGCCTCTTACTGCCACTCCAACCGATCCATGTGATCTGATAGGATTCTCAACCAAACACTTTCTGCAGCCATATTCATCAGTAACATGGAAACTCTCCCTAATCTCCCACATCCGACAAGAATGCACATCACTCAATTGAAGGTCATTTTTACACCTTAGATCAGTTGGCTGGAAGGCTAGTTCACAATGCAGACTGATGTCAGAGGTATAGGTTCAATTCCCACACTGGCTGAGGTTACCATCAAGGATGTTTCTTCTCAACTTCACTCTTCACCTGAGACATGGTGACCCTCCAGTTAAACTGCAACCCAGTCATCTCTCTCTAATGAAACAGCAGCCCTATGGTCCAGTTGTGATGCTCCACCTTTACTTTCCATCCATTCTGGGTGAACTACTGACATGAGGGTATCGATTTGCTCCAGGGCTAAATCCGAAGTCGACAAGTGTGGTTTGCCACACAGAATTCCCAGACCCTGCTAGAGTTTACTGGGAAGGAGGCTGTGTTTAAAACCAACTCCAACGATTTGAGCATTTGACCCACAATGATGAATATCATATTGATCAGCTCAAGGTAGATTGCACACTCAGCAGATCTGCAGTCACAAAGTGGATGAAGATTGGACTAAATGTTAAAGGTTTCCATTTTGTGTTCCAATCTTATGTAGGCCATTCATTTTCTGCTTAAAAATGACTGCAGTGGTTTCTTTAGCAGTGATAGTTCTCCTGCTGCATCAGACCACATCACAGAGCTCTATGAGTGGTCGATTTTAATTTTTTTTATAATATATTTTTATTAAGAAAAAAATAGATTTTTAAAATATTACAACAAATACAAAGCAATGCAATTCAAAACAGTACAAAAATAGTACAAAACTAAACCCAAATAATAAAAAAAAATTCCCCAACCCACCCTCCTATACGAATGTATAAATATATATATAGAGAAGTATAAAATTTTTTAAAAAGTAAACTAGCTATTTAACTAACTAAATAAATACCTAACAACAAACAAATAAATAGTAATAACTCAGCCCAGCCAAACAAAACACTCATACATTCACAGTTCCTCCTCCCTGCATATTGGACTCATGAAACACAATCATTACGGCTCTATAAAAGCCCTTGTTAGTATGGCAGATAAATCTGTGTCCAGGTATTTCTAAAAGGGTTGCCATGTCTTGTAAAAATTCTCAGTTTTGTGATGTACCATATTTGTGAGAAAATCCAGGGAAATATGCTCCATAACAATCTTCCACAAACCCGATAGGCCTGGGCGGTTTCTGATATCCAACCTAGCAAGATATTCTTCCTTGCACAGAATGTAAGAATATTGAAAGGTTTTCCTTATGCGAGTCTGCAAGAAATACAATGGGCAGGCCCAAAAGGAGCGAAATAGGGTCCTTCTCCACCCCTGCACCTAAAATCCTCTCCATTGCACCCACCACAGCGCTCCAATATGTTTGAAGCCTGTCACAAGACCAAAGACAATGGGTAAGACCTTGCACTTGGGACATGCTGAAGATACCCCTGGTTTAAATTTTGACAAACGGTCTGGGGCTAAGTGGTCCCTGTGGAGAATCTTCAACTGTAAAGCATGGGTCCTATTGCAAATTGATATCTTCCTTGCACTCATCCAAATATCCTCCATGTCTCTGAAGAAACTTCAACACCCAGCTCTCTTTCCCACATCTTGCAGAGTCGATCAGACTCCTGAGGTGGCACCCCCCCAATTGGTGATATAGAGTACTGACAGAGAGTGCACTCTTAGCCCTTAGTACTCCTCTCCAGACATCCCAACAGTACCCTTCCACCAACACTCTCATTCGTTTGGCCGAACTGGTCCTCACCCTTAACAATTCCTCCTTTGAATCCTCCCACTTCCTCCAGACCAAAGGGGTAGCCATGGGCACACGTATGGGCCCCAGCTATGCCTGTCTCTTTGTTGGCTACGTAGAACAGTTGATCTTCCGTAATTACACCGGCACCAATCCCCACCTCTTCCTCCGCTACATTGATGACTGCATTGGCGCCACCTCGTGCTCCCGTGAGGAGGTTGAGCAATTCATCAACTTCACCAACACATTCCACCCTGACCTTAAATTTACCTGGACCATCTCTGACACCTCTCTCCCCTTCCTGGACTTCTCCATCTCCATTAATAATGACCGACTTGACACTGACATTTTTTACAAACCCACCGACTCCCACAGCTACCTGGATTACACCTCTTCCCACCCTATCTCTTGCAAAAATGCCATCCTGTATTCCCAATTCCTCCGCCTCCGCCGTATGTGGTGGACCAGTTCCACCACAGAACACACCAAATGGCCTCCTTCTTTAGAGACCGCAATTTCCCTTCCCACGTGGTTAAAGATGCCCTCCAATGCATCTCGTCCACATCCCGCACCTCCGCCCTCAGACCACACCCCTCCAACCGTAACAAGGACAGAACGCCCCTGGTGCTCACCTTCCACCCTTCGCATAAACCAAATCATCCGCCGACATTTCCGCCACCTCCCAAAAGACCCCACCACCATGGATATATTTCCCTCCCCACCCCTTTCCGCCTTCCGCAAAGACCATTCCCTCCATGACTACCTGGTCAGGTCCATGCCCCCCTACGACCCACCCTCCCATCCTGGCACTTTCCCCTGCCACCACAGGAACTGTAAAACCTGTGCCCATACCTCCTCCCTCACCTCTATCCAAGGCCCTAAAGGAGCCTTCCACATCCATCAAAGTTTTACCTGCACATCCACTAATATCATTTATTGTATCCGTTGCTCCCGATGCGGTCTCCTCTACATTGGGGAGACTGGGCGCCTCCTAGCAGAGCGCTTTAGGGAACATCTCCGAGATACCCGGACCAATCAACCACACCGCCCCGTGGCCCAACATTTCAACTCCCCCTCCCACTCTGCCGAGGACATGGAGGTCCTGGGCCTCCTTCACCGCTGCTCCCTCACCACCAGACGCCTGGAGGAAGAACGCCTCATCTTCCGCCTCGGAACACTTCAACCCCAGGGCATCAATGTGGACTTCAACAGCTCCCTCATTTCCCCTTCCCCCACCTCATCCTAGTTTCAAACTTCCAGCTTAGCACTGTCACCATGACTTGTCCGGACTGGTCCAACCTGCCTATCTTCTTTTCCACCTATCCACTCCACCCTCTCCTCCCTGACCTATCACCTTCCTCTCCTCCCCCACTCACCCATTGTACTCTATGCTACTCTCTCCCCACCCCACCCCCCTCTAGCTTATCTCTCCATGCTTCCAGCTCACTGCCTTTATTCCTGATGAAGGGCTTTTGCCCAAAACGTCAATTTCGCTGCTCGTTGGATGCTGCCTGAACTGCTGTGCTCTTCCAGCACCACTGATCCAGAATCTGGTTTCCAGCATCTGCAGTCATTGTTTTTACCTACTCCTCTTTCTATGTCAGATTTGTAGGGATCAGTCAAAAGCGTGGTCTCTTTTTGAATAAAATCCCTAACTTGAAAAAGATGCAAGAGATCTCTATAAGGTAACTCGTACTTCCGTACTAACTGATCGAAGGACATCATTACATCTCCCTCAAATAAATCACCCATGCAAGATATACCCCTAGCTGCCCAACGTTTAAATCCTGAATCTATCATACCTGGTTGAAAACCCGACATACCCACTAAAAGTGTAAACAAAGATGCTTTGCCAATATTACCTTCCCTCTGCCGAATTTCCCTCCATGCTTTAACAGTATTGATGACTATTGGGTTATGGCAATATTCCCTAACTGTCCTCACCTTGTCCTAAAACAGCAAACTAGTAAGGGGGAGACTTCGATATCTAGCCATTTTGAAAGAGGGTACTGACAAACCCAATCACTTACGTAAGTCAAAAGTGAGCTTAATTGGTCATTTTTAAAGTCCAGAAGGTCTACTCCCCCCAATCTGTGAGGCAACTGCAGTTTGGCTAATTTAATATGGGGCCATTTACGGTGCCAGATAAAGGAGCTGAACCAACTGTTCAGTCTCCTGAGTGTTTGTTTATTGAAAATCAGGGGGAGCATCCGCATAGGGTATAGCAAACAAGGGAGAATATTCATCTTTATAAGCGCTATCCGACCCAACCATGAGACTGGAAGTGGCTCCCATCTTTGGAGATCTTGTTTAATCTTTTCAAATAATTGAGTAAAATTGGCTTTGAACAGCCAGTCCAGAACTGGAGTAATGAATATGCCCAAATACACAAAACCTCCTCTGTGATCACCTAAATGGGAATCTATAGTCACTCTCAAGAGCCAACTCTTTTGTAAGACCATCCATAGGCATAGCCTCTGATTTAGCAAAATTAATCTTATACCCTGAAAAAGCACCAAACGCGTGAATGCATTGTATCAGGCAAGGCACAGAGACTGCTGGGTTTGTCAAGAAAATTAGAACATCATTTGCATACAGCGAGATCTTATGTAATTTTGACCCCACTTCTGGAGCTGATATATTGAGAGTCCCACAAATGGCCTCTGCCAACGGTTCAATCACCAACGTAAAAAGTAATGGTGAAAGGGGACAGCCCTGCCAGTTGCCCCTAGAAATATTAAAATTGCTTGATCGTACCCAGTTGGTAATGACTGCAGCGAGAGGTACACTGTAGAGAACCTTTATCGATCTTATGAAAACTTCGCCCAGACCAAACCGGTCTAGAGTATAGAAAAGGTACGGCCACTCAACCCGGTCAAATACCTTCTCTGCATCTAAAGAAATCACCAATCTCTGTATTGACTGCAGTTGGCATGCTTGAATTACGTTAAGCAGCCTCCTAATGTTATTGGAGGATCTGCAACCCTTTATGAAGCCCGTCTGGTCCTCTTTCATAATAAAGGGTAACACAGTCTCCAGCCTTAACGCAAGAGCCTTAGAGAGGACCTTAAAGTCCACATTTAAGAGCGAAATGGGCCTGTATGAAGCACAGTCTTCCAGATCCTTACCTTTTTTAAGGATAAGTGAAATATTGGCCTCTCTCCAAAATGGTGGGAGACAAACATGACTGTATGAATCATTAGCTGAAAATGTGTTGCTGGTCAAAGCACAGCAGGCCAGGCAGCATCTCAGGAATAGAGAATTCGACGTTTCGAGCATAAGCCCTTCATCAGGAATGAGAGAGAGTAGCCAAGCAGGCTAAGATAAAAGGTAGGGAGGAGGGACTTGGGGGAGGGGCGATGGAGGTGGGATAAGTGGAAGGAGGTCAAGGTGAGGGTGATAGGCCGGAGTGGGGTGGGGGCGGAGAGGTCAGGAAGAAGATTGCAGGTTAGGAGGGCGGTGCTGAGTTGAGGGAACTGACTGAGACAAGGTGGGGGGGGGGGGGGAGGGGAAATGAGGAAACTGGAGAAATCTGAATTCATAGCTTGTGGTTGGAGGGTTCCCAGGCGGAAGATGAGATGCTCCTCCTCCAGCCGTCGTGTTGTTATGTTCTGCCGGTGGAGGAGTCCAAGGACCTGCATGTCATTAAACATATTCAGCATCGGGCCTGACAGTATACTTATAAATTCCTTATAGGATTCACTGGGAAGTCCATCAGGACCAGGCGCCTTTCCACTCTGAAGCTGCCTTACAGCTTCCTGCACTTCTTGCTCTGATAATGGGGCATTGTTGTTCGGGAGTCACACCCGGGAGCTTCAGATCTGTAAAAAAGGATCCCATTTTGGCCTGCCCCTCCTCACAATTCTCAGACTGACATAACTTAGAGTAGAATCTCTGGAACGCCACATTAATCTTTTTAGAATCACATATTAGGTTCCCAGACCCTTCCCTAATCACTGTAATGGTTTGTGGGGCACTTCTCTTTCTGGCAAGGTATGCTAAGTATTTGCCTGCCTTGTCACCATGCTCGTATAACCTTTGCTTTGCAAAAGCCAGCTCCTTCTTTGCTGTCTGCGTGAGCATGGAATTTAGTGCAGACCGCAGTGCCGTAATCCTCTGTAGTTTGACCAATGAGGGTCTGTCAAAATAGGCCTTCTCGGCTGCCTTCAACCGTGCTTCAAGGAGACATTGTTGCTCACCCTTCTGCCGCTTCCTACTGGTAGAATATGAAATAACTAACCCTCTGGCATAAGCTTTGGCAGTTTCACAGAGAACAAATGAGCTACCAACCGAGCCTATGTTGATGTCGAGGAATGCCCGAAATTCCCTCGAGAAATACTCCACAAACTAACTGTCCATGAGAATAAAGGGGTCCATTCGCCAGTACCTTGAATCCACTGTAACATCCTTAATTTTAACCATGAGGTAGACTGGAGCATGATCAGAGATGGCAACATTACCAATCGTACAGGATGCCACCAGATCCAGGGTTACCGCAGGCATCAGAAAAAATTCAATCCTCATGTGACATCTATGCGGATTGAAGAAAAACGTGAAATCCCTACCTGTAGGGTGGAGACACCTCCAGATGTCCACCAACCTTAATTCCCCACACAGACCCAATAGCTGTTTAGTTTGTGCAGAGGGTATCGAGGGACCTTTAGGCAACCTGTCTACTGTGGGGTCCGTGAGGCAGTTAAAATCTCCCCCTATAATGATGTGCCAAGACTTGAGACTTATCAGTTTAGAAAAAGCATCTACCAAGAATTTAAGAGGATGAGCTGGGGGACAATAAACATTTAAAATGCCATATTCTTCCCCATTTATCAAGGCTTTAAGAATTACAAACCTCCCGTATGTGTCTTTAACACATTCCAACAATTTAAATGAGAGATTTTTCCTTACCAATATAGCTACTCCCCTACTTCTGGTATTAAATGATGAAAAATAAACTCGATCAAAGCCATTCTGCTGTAATTTCAAATGCTCCTTGTCATCCAAATGTGTCTCCTATAACAAAGCAATATCCACCTTTGCCTTTCTAAGACTCACGAGTACTTTCTTCCTCTTAATTGGTGAGTGACTTCCCTTGATATTCCAGGTACACCATTTAATCAAATCATTAGCCATAATCTTCTGCAATTACATTTAAATTCCAGAGAGGAGGAATCCGAACCACAAATTGCTAAGCCTTAGGGTCGCATGGTCCACCAAATATATTGGTGGAAAAGTGCTTTGTGACATCCTGAGATTATAATAGACACTCTATGTTTACAAATCTGTCTTTTACTTGTAGCACCTACACCAATATCTGACAAAAACTTCCTCTGTGGAATTCTTTTCTGCTATTGTTGTGGTGATCATTCAAAATGCTATCAGTTTTTCCCATGTCTGGTTGGAATTACACATAAAATATTTACTTTTCAACTTGACTACAGCTACAGAAAGCTTTCTGAGTTTCTCATCAATAGTATTTAGCACAGCCTGAACAAGAGTCCTTTTGTTTCATGTTTCAATGCTGTTCCTTAATCTGTTTCTATAGTTATAGATCTTCAGATTTCTGCGAAAAGTTGACAAATATTCTAGCAGTGCTTCATATTCACAACTGTCATTTAAATAAAAATTGCCAGAGGAAAATAGCATCATATCATACAGCAAAATCATACTCAATTTTTTTTTGAGGGGCCCTAAGCACTACATTCAGTACCGAAGTCAGTGATTATTCAGCTGAAGGTGATTGATCATTTTCTATTCTTTTGGTTAGTAAAATGGTTGAACTTATGCTTAAGTATTTCAAAGGAAAAGTTAGAAACATAGATGAGGGGCAAAGGAGTAAAAGGACATACAAATATAGGGCAAAATTAAGGAAATAGTGTGGGAGAAGATCTGTGTGGAGGGAGTATTGATTTTTCTACGTTTTACAACACGAAAATACTCCATTCAATCCCACAGATTCAAGCACATTACCAAAGCTGGTCTTTCATTACTGAGGGAGTGCAGCATGGTCAAAAGTGCCACTTCACAAATGAAATGTTAATCCGAAACCCTATCAACCCTCTCGGGTGGACGTAGAAGGTGGAACCAAAAGAAGAGCAGATTGGTTCTCCTCATGTCCTGGCCATCAGTTATTCCTCAATCACCAGCATCACTAAAAATCATTCTGGGCTGATTATCTCATTGGTGTTGGTGGGATGGTACTGTTCACAGAATAGCTGCTTTTTTTCCCTCAAAATTACATCAGTCATTACAGTCCCGAAATGCTCAGGTGTTTCCAAAGAGATTTGAGGCACCTCGATGTCGCACGGGCACTGTACAATTGTGAGTTCTTCCTTTGATTGTGAGCAGGGACTTCTGACATGAGCATGGCAGTGGCAGCAGTGTATTATACCTGGAGCAGAGACTCCTGGCTTCATTGAGGCAGCCACAGAGAAAGTAGCTCCTGGTTGCTGTTGCGATAGGAATGGAACAGGGACTCCTGCTTACAGGGTGAGTGTAGGTTTCAGCAACAAGCTAGGGACTCCGAGTTATTGGGTGAATGTGGAGTTAGCAGTGAGCTAGGGACTCCTGGTTATTGGGTGAGTATGGGTTCAGCAGCGAGCTGGGGATTCTTGGTTACTGGGTGAATGTGGGGGTCACCAGCAAGCTGGGGACTCCTGGTTATTGGGCGAGTGTGGGGTCAGCAATGAGCTGGGGACTCCTGGATACTGGGTGAATGTGGGGTCATCAGCAAAGTGGGCCCAGCGGTGAAGAGATGGTGCCAAATGTGTTACAATTTCTACGTTGGTGGGTCTGGCACAGATGGAGCTGAGGCAGTGAAGGTCTGTCTTTATTGATGCCTAGCTACTGGCGCAGACTGAGTTGGAAGGACTGTTATTCTGAACTTCTTATTTATTGTACTAATTTATTCCAATTATCTTGACTTTTTGTTTCTTCTCTTTTACCGGATTTTGTTTCCCTAAGAATTAGTTCTTAAGAATTTTTGTATCTAAGATGGCGTCATAATGTGGTGACTTGAAACTTTTCATTGTACTCAATGTGACAATAAAGCTAATTCAATTCAATTCAACTCTACTTCTGACATTCATAAAGGCATTCACATGGAAAGCATTTTAAAGTAGGAGCCACTGGTTAATAATCAGGCACAGGAGAACTTCAGCCTTCAGTCCAAGCACAGGGAGGCTAATGATAGTGACCCTACTACTGCCAGTCAAAACTAATTCAACACTACTTAATCTCAGAGCCTTGCTGATCTTGTGGCTCAGTCCCACAGTGGGTGGTGTATCTACTCCGTGCATCATAGGGGCACTACATTTTGTTTTAGAAGTGTTTGGACAGAAACAATTAGCATTCATGGTATATTCAGGGAAACAATTTTAACGCCTCAGAACACATGCTGAATTGACGTAACTTCATTGAAGTGACAAGATTAATGAGTGCACCCTGCTCATATACAGTCAGTTCCCTGGTTTCCTGGGGTTCAGTAACCCTGTCAAGTGATCCCTCATTTTTTACACGCAAGCTAACATCATAGGAAACAGAAACAAACCAATCGACCATTGGGAACTGTTCTATTTAAGCGTGTTTCTAATATTGATTTATATTCTTGAAGAATTATTAGTGTATATATAAATTGCCCGATCTATACACTCAAAAAACTGACAAGGTATCCTACAGGCAGGCTGCAAGTATCAGAAGCTCTATCTGCAATTGACAATTTTCCAACTACAACATCCTATGGGAGAATGAGAGTACCTGCCTATATAATGTATTTTTAATATCTTTGCAACATCCTAAAGTGGGTCACAGCCAGTGAAATATTATTACAAGTAGGCAAATAGGTCCCCAAAATGCTCGCAACAAGATTTCATAAATATCAACAAGCTATGTTCAGTGAATTAGATTGGCTGTTGGGTACATTTTGGCCACACTCCTCCCCCATTTCTGCTTGATTCAATCCCTCTAAATAGACAGGCAGGGCCTCAATGCAATATATTGCCTGAATGCTCGTATCTTTGAGCATACAGCTCTCTGTTAGTAACCACTTTGAGGTGTCAGCCAGAATCTGACATTGTGGAGCAGAATTTGAACGTGCAACCCATTAACTGAAAAGTAAGAGTGATTCCATCTGAGTTAAAACTTAAAGCTGGAATAACAATGGTAAATATCTGAACCAGCTCATCTCCAGGGTCATTCAGCTGGGTGGTATTGTACAGGGCTGCTCCAATGCTATTCCATACTTAACCAGCCAGTCCTAGCCAGAGAATTACTTGCTTATCTCAGAAAAGGGAAAATGAAATTAAGCTGGTCCTTTTTGAATTGAGAACCTCAAAGACCACACTTAAGTTACAGATGACAGTAAATTAAGAAGTGTTACAAATATCTGTAGCTGTTGTCTGGAAGGATCCATTTGGATAGATGTTCACCATTTCAGTTGTCTTCATGGCCACTTGCACTGCAGTCCTCACCCTGCTTTGAGGTTATGACTTACCCTAACCCTAGTCCTATTGCAGCACATGGCAGGTTTCAGTGAGAGCATCCTTATAGTGAAACAGTCTCGTGCAATATTTGTCACTGAAATTCAGATTGGAGAATTGCTCTTAGAAGGCTCTGGCATGGTCTGTTCTCTTGCTGAGAGTCCTACCCCTCCCACTCTTCCTCCTTGGTCTTCCAGAAACTTGTCCTCCTCTGTGGTGTCTGCTCATTCTCCACGTCTTGTTGTATCCTATGGGGAAAATCCATTAGGTCATCGTGGTTGGGAGCAGGTTCTGTTGCAGAAATCTTGAAGTCAAAAAGAAGTCTTACAGTATTAGGCAGACAATTCGTTGTCCATTTCATTGACTTGAAACAACTCTGGTAAGAAACCACAGCCACAAGAAATCAATTAACAAGAAATCTATAAATGGACAGTGATCTCTTTATAGAGTTGGAGAAAAGCAGTCCTGCTTAACATGTTCAATGCTGGGAAGGTAGACAGGACATTGGCTGCAGTGTTGAGATCCATATACTATCACTGGTGTCAAATCAGCAATAAACATTATGATCTGTCCGTTCGGAGTACTCTTGGCAGACATTGCCTGAATTAATATGAGCAGCTTCACCAAGATGCAGGCTGGTGCACATTTCTTCAGAAGGGTGTGAGTCCAGAGCCAACACCATTGGAGTTCCCTAATAGTACTCGTAGCACATAGCAGAGGGGCTACAACTGAAGCCAGTTGTTTGCCTACCCACCTTCAGCATTTACTCATCAGAAATAGCCTGATTAGTATTCACTAAGTATCGCAGTTTTCATGTTTAAACTCTGAAGAGATTAATTATTACTAAATCTGTCATTTCTCTCATGTTCTCATTTAATTAAGGATCCCATTTTTTTTTTACACAGAACTTAGTTGCTCACTGAGTTGCTTCAGTAATTAACAGTCAAAAATATTTGAATAAAATTTGCAGATTGTCACACGTCTATGGCTTGCCTTACACCATCTGACAAAAGCAAAAGTGTTTAAAATTCATGTTTGACAGTACTTCAAATCAACTGTAAATAATAGAGTAGACGCTGGTTATTACGTGCCCCTTTCTTTTAATCTTAATTTGATTTTCTTAATCTTGGTAAAAGAAACAGTTAATAAACACAGGACACGGACATCTTTCAAACTAATGGCCACAATTTCACAGAGCACCTCTCAGAGGTTATCATTCCAAAACAGTGCCTTGCTGCTTTATCAATACAACATTAAACCTATCTATTGAATTTAGGTAAGATTAATTCTGGTTACTTTTTTTCCAAATCACTTTTTTGTTTGAATAGTGAATCAATTGGCTGCTCGCAGACAATCATAAACATATCTACGCTGTCCAGAAAACATAGAATTTTTGTTTCTTTTTCCCCAGTGCACCGATTGTCTATTACCTAGAAGATGCTGTATTTGGTTACATTCTGTAGGTTACACCAATGCAGTTTCTTTGGTGTGAATGCTTGTGAGACAGGAGTCACATACAGACAATGAAACATTGGCTGGTTCCATCTCTAAAGGACATTAGCGAGCCAATTACAACAGGGCATCTCTTTTTGGTACGAGCCCACCTTATCCAGAATATTTCTCAGTTCAGTTGAGAAACGTAGAAAGTAAGAGCAGGAATAGGCCATTCGGCCCTTTAGGTCTGCTCCGTCATTCAGTATGATCAAGGCTGATTCCCTCTTTCTCTTCATACCTTTTGACCCCTTTAGCCCTAAGAACTATATCTAACTCCTTCTTGAAAGCATTCAATGTTTTGGCCGCATCTGCTTTCAATGTTAGAGAATTCCGCAAGTTTTCTCACAACTTGTCATGGTGGGATGTGAAGAGTAGTGCTAGCCCACAAATTTCACCACCCCCATCCCATTTTTTCAACAGTGTCTGCTTACTGCTTACTTGACCTTTGCCACAGCTCTCCATATTTCTGTCATGCTGCTGACCAGCCTACACTCAGTAGTGTGTTGGAGGCAGTGTCGAAGGTGTGGTGCTGGAAAAGCACTGCAGGACAGGCAGCATGTGACGAGCTGGAGAATCGACATTTCCGACAAGAGCCCTTCACCAGGAAACCCTTCCTGATGAAGGGTTCTTGTCCAAAATACTGATTGTCCTGCTCCTTGGCTGCTGCCTGACCTGCTATGCTTTTCCAGCACCGATCTCCAGTATCTGCAGTCTTCACTTTCTCTTAGTGTGGTGGAGGCAGTCAGTAACTTATTAAGTGGCAACAACACAAAAATCTAGCTTCAGCCTTCTACATTCCAAACAAAATGATCTTGGCCTATCCAATCTTTCTTCATAGCTAACACTCTCTATTCCTGGCAACGTGGGTGGCACAGTGGTTAGCACAGCTGCCTCACAGAGCCAGATACCCGCGTTCAATTCCCGTCTCAGGCGACTGACTACGTGGAGTTTGCACGTTCTCCTAGTGTCTGTGTGGGTGTGCTCCGGTTTTCTCCCACAGTCCAAAAGTGTACAGGTTAGGCGAATTGGCCATGCTAAATTGCCCATAGTGTTAGGTGAAAGGGTAAATGTATGGAATGGGTCTGGGTGGTTTGCACTTCAGTGGAACGGTGTAGACTTGTTGGGCCGAAGGGCCTGATTCCATACTGTAAGTAATCTAATTTAATCCTCAGAAATCTCCTTTTTACTCTCTCTGGTGTGATCACATTTAACCGGTGATGTGAGGCCAGAGCTGGACACGTAGTCTGGTTGTAGGGTAACTCTTTCCTTGCTCAGTTCTAGTATAACTTCCCTTATACTCTAGGCCTCAGCCAGAAAGTAAAGGATCATGTATAATTTCTTATTCACCTTATCCATTTGTTATGTTACCTGCACAGATCTGCAGACAGGCACAAGTCTCTGTTCCTCTGCAGGGTTTAGAATCCTACCAATGATTGTCTATTCCTTTGACTTATTTGTCCAAATGCATTACCACATTCTTCTCTGTTTTGAATTTCATTTGTCGTTTTTCTGCCCACCTGACCAGTCCATCAACATTCTCCCACCGTCTTAACATTTCTTCTGCTTTGGCTAAGTGGTCAATTTGCATACTATTGCAAATTTTTTAATCATACCTGCTATATTTAAGTCAGTCAATGAAATATACGACAAAACACAAGGAACCTAATATAGACCCAGAACCCGACCAGAAACAGCCTCTCAGTCATAGGAACACACATCGACGAAATTAGGTGCTCTATCCTCGTAACATGCAAACATATGAATTAGAAGCAAGAGTAGGCCATTTCTGGGCCTCTAGCCTGTTCTATTATTTCATAAGATCACGGTTAATCTGATTGATGCTTCAAATCTGCATTCCGGCCTACCCTTCCTTTGGGGCGGCGCGGTGGCTCATGGTTAGCACTGCAGCCTCACAGCGCCAAGGACCCAGGTTTGATTCCAGCCTTGAGCGACTGTCTGTGTGGAGTTTGCACATTCTCCCTGTGTCTGCATGGGTTTCCTCCGGGTGCTCCAGTTTCCTCCTACAGTTCAAAGATGTGCAGGTCAGGTGGATTGGCCATGCAAAAATGCCCATCATGTTAGGTGCATCATTCAGAGGGTAATAGGTCTGGGTGGGTTACTCTTTAGAGGGTTGATGTGGACTTGTTGAGCCAAAGGGCCTGTTTCCACACTGTACAGAATCTAATCTAATGTTCATTATGTCCTCAAAGCAGTCAATCAAGTTAATCGCACACAATGGTACCATAACAAATCCGTGTTAACTGTCCTCGACTAATCCATGTTTTTTGAAATGATGAGTAATATTGTCCCTCTCAGTAACTGTTGCACCAACCAGGGTTGGGCTGACTAGCCTGGAATTGCTCAATCTGTCTCTTCTTCCATTTTTATACAACAGTGCAACCTTCATATACCTCCAGTAACACATCTACAACTGGAGAGAATTGGAAAATGATGGCCTGAGCCTTCACTATTCCTTCCCTTGCCCCTGTTTACAGCTGGGGATATATTTCATCCAGGTGATATAAATATTTCAAGGATGCTAAATAACTTAATTTTTCCTCCCTCACTATGTTAATATCATTCAATATTTCATATTCTTAAGGCAATATTCTTGCCTATTATCATTTTCTCTACATTCAACATCTGGAACAGCATATGTAGGAGCATCTGACAGCACAGACTATACTAGACACAACACAAATCCTCCAGGAAATCTTCTGCAAGAATCTGACAAATACACTATATGTTCCATAATGGATTCTACTGTCGAATTCCCTGCTGATCAGCTGCATTTTATTTCACATTCGATATACAGAAATGACAGATAGCATAGCTATTTAACCTTTCAGTCTGAACGTCATCAACAGCATGGAAGCTGCACCTAAAGAGAGTCCTGGAATGGAAATCGAGAAGATGCTTAACATTAGCAGCTTTTCGTACCCAAAAATAAGAGATACCGTGGAGTGATTTCACACTGCAATCTAATCTCCATGTTCAGAAGCCATTTGAACTTCAGCCATCATACGAACACCTTGATGAGATTCCTGTCTTGCAATCATTTCTATTATTGTGTGCTTACTCTTGAGTTCACAACCCTCTGGTTTTTAGCTCCATTAAATCGTTGCAAGGCAAGTAATAGTTTTTAATAATAATTTCAGGTTTATTTTATTCCAGTTATTAAATTATTTCAGCTTTATCATTTCAGTTAAAGGGGATTATTTCGTTTTTGTGACCAGTGATTTTTATTTTTGATGCAATGTTGTCTCAGTTGGTGTTTGGTATGGGGCTGACAACACATCTGTAATTAAAGACGTGAAATTGTCCTTTCTCATCATCCAGTACAACTAACTAAGCATACTATTTTTGTGAAACCACTGTGTTTTTGTAATGCAGACGTTTGACTATGATGGATGTACTGCGGGTTTCAGACTGCTTGTTTGATTGATTGCTATTGCTATAAACTTAGGAAAATTGGTCATTGGGCAGTTTTTTTTTGTATTTGCTCCTAGGGGTGAAGGTGCCACAGGCAAAGTTGTTTGGTGCTCAGAGCAGGTGTGGGCCTTCTCTGCAAAATGTTACCATCTTTATGATGACGGTGTTTGCGATATAGTCTTAGTCAGGGGATTCCAAAATGGTAAAGGAATGATGATATTTGTCCACTGATGATGTATGGCTTCAAGAGAACCTTGGAGCTGATAGTGTTCCCATGATATTGCTACCCTTGTCCTGCCTGTTCCATAAAGGTCACAGGAGGGGGAACTGCTGTTGAAATAACCTTGTTGAATTGCCAAAGTGAATTTTGTAAATTGTACATACTGCAACTGCAGTGCGACGGTGTTAGAACAAATGACTTCAGTGGTACGTTAACACTTGTGTGAACTCTTTTGTCCTCAACACTGTTGATTGTTGCAATGTTGTTCCCCTCATGAGGGTGATGAGTGTTCCATTTCACTCCTGACCTGAGCCTTGTGATGATGGGAGATGTTTTGATGGGTCTTGTGTGAGCCATTTGCTGTGGAATGTCTCACTTCAGTCATGCTTTTGTCGTTACATTGTGGCCGGTAGATTCAGCTGCTAGTCAGTACCAATGTCAATGGTATTAAAGGTGAGAGATGTTTGTCCCTAAAGATCAATGGGAAACGTCTGGTCTTTCTCTCATAGCAGACGATCGTGAACTGATGTTTATGTGTTGTGTGAATTCCTGGTACTTCTCACTCCCTGCTCAGATGCTGTCCGGATCGGGCACATAGCTGGGCATTATTGCTTCATTATCTGAGCAATTGCAAATAAAATTGAACACTGTGCATTCATCAATGAACAGCTTACTTAGCAATGGAGGGAAGGTAATTGATGGAGACACTGAAGCTGGTTGGGTAAGAATGCTGCCTTAAGAATGTGAAATATTGAATTAGATAAAAATAGTGAGTAAAAATAAAATTCAGGTTTTAACGTCATTAAAATACTTCGATCCTTACATCACGTGGATGAAATATATCCCCAGTGTTAAGGGAAGGAAGGGAAGAAATAATGAAGGCTGTGGCTATCATTTTCCGAACCTCTCCAGTTGTAGATACGTCACTGGAGGATTAAGACCATGAAATGTAGGGGCAAAATTAGGCCATTCAGCCCACTTAATCATGGCTGATATGTTTTTCTCAACGCTATTCTCCTGCCCTCGCCCTCTAACCCTTGATTCCCTTTACTAATGAAGAACCTATCTCCCTATTGTCTTAAATACATTGTATCACTTGGCCTCCACTGGCTTCTGCAGCAACATATTCCACAAGTTCATTACCCTTTGGCTGAAGAAACTCCTCTTACATTAGAACATAAGAAATAGCAGCAGAACTAGGCCATCTAGTCCCTCGAGCCTGCTCCGCCATTCAATAAGATCATGGCTCATCTTTTTTTTGTGGACTCAGTTCACCATAACCTTTAATCTTCTCAAAAACTCTAAAAACCCTTAATATCTTTACTGTTCAAATATCTTTGCCTTAAAAACATCCAACAAGGTAGCCTCAACTGCCTCACTGGGCAAGGAATTCCACAGATCTTCATCTCAGTTCTAACGAGTCGCTAATTCACTCTGAAGTTGTGTCCTCGGATCCTAATCTTTCTTACCAACGGAAACATCTCCATGTCCATTCTGTCGAGGCCTCTCAGTTTTCCATAGGTTTCAATGAGATTCCTTCCTCATCCTTCTAAACTCCATCGAGTACAGACACAGAGCACTAGCCTGCTCCTCATGTAACAAGCCTTTCATTCCCAAGATGATTCTTGATGACAGGCAGAAAGTTTAAAGGAGATATGCGATGCAGGTTTTTTACACAGAGGGTGGTAGGTGCCTGCAAAGTGGAAGGAGCAGATACGATAGCAAAGTTTAAGAGGCATTTAGACAGACATGAGCAGACAGAGAATAAAAGTTTCTGGACCATGTGCAGGCTAATAGGATTAGTTTAGATTGGCATCACAGTGCAGATATGGTGGGCCAAAAGGCCTGTTCCTGTGTTCTATATAGCTATTCCAGCATTTGTTCCTTCTCAAAATGACGACATTGGCAAGGCAAGTAGAGTTTCTGCTCCTGAGCCCGTCTGCTCCAGGTCAGCCACATCCTTCTTCCTCTTTCCTCTTAGTCTTCATTCGTCATCATCTTCTTGGTGACGGAGGAGGTGTCATCGCAGAGGAGGCTGGAGTGGGACTCCTGGCAATGTCAGGAGGAGGAGGAAGTGAGGACTGAAGTTGCTGCAGATCAGAGCCGAGAGTGCGGTGCTGGAAAAGCACAGCAGGTTAGGTAGCATCAGAGAAGCAGGTGAAATGACTTTTCGGGCAAAGGCCCTTCATCAGGGAACTTTCCTGATAAAGGACTTGTGCCCAAAACGTCGATTCTCCTGCTCCTTGGTTGCTGCCTGACCTGATGTGCTTTTCCAGCACCACACTCTCACCTCCTAGCGAAGTCAGCGAGGCAGTGGCAGCAGAGCAGGGGAACCCTGGGGCATCGGCTAATCCCAGACCAGGGACTCATTGTGGCCTGGAATCGAAAGACCTTACAGAAACACCGGAGACATTAAGAAAACCCCAGCCATGCTTGACAAGAAGGATTGTAAAGTTGAACATTCTTTCTTGTTCATCTGCCTTTAAATTTCTCTCTCAGAGAGAGAATAGAGCTGTATTCAAGATGAAGGGCTTTTGCCCGAAACATCAATTTTCCTGCTCCCCGGATGCTGCCTGACTGCTGTGCTTTCCCAGCACCACTCTAATCTAGACTCTGGTTTCCAGCATCTGCAGTCCTTATTTTTACCTTTCCTGGTATCACCTGCTCTCCCTGGAACTTGGGGATCTGAGGTGTGACAACATAGAGGTTTATAAAATTATGAGGGGCATGCAGAGGGTAAACACACAAGGTCTTTTCCCTGGGGTGGGGGAGTCCAGAAGTAGAGGGTATAGGTTCAGGGTGAGAGGAGAAGAATTTAAAAGGGATCTAAGGGGCAACCTTTTCACACAGAGAATGGTATATGTGTGGAATGAGCTGCCAGAGGAAGTGGTTGAGGCTGGTACAATTACAACATCTGGATGGGTATGTGAATAGGAAGGGTTTAGAGGGATATGGGCAAAGTGCTGGTAAATGGGACAAGATTAATTTAGGATATCTGGTCAACATGGATGAGTTGGACCAAAGGGTCTGTTTCCATACATCTGTACTCACTAACAAGAAAAATGAGCAAAAGAGCCATAAGAGTCACTATAATATTTTCTAATCACTCTGTTCAGAGATGTTATTACATACCTCTGGAGGAAGCAGGTCTTGAACCTGGACCTCCTAGCCCAGCGATAGAAACATTACTACTGTACCACAAGAACCCTGACAAGGGTCGTGTATTGATACATCCATCAAAGCATTAGGTTCTACTGAATTTTTGTAATTTTGTAATCAATTTGTTCAGATACGTAATGTTACACTCTAGAGAAGGTGGGATTTGGACACTGATCTTCTGACTCAAAGGAAGGGACACTACCACATGCCACAAGGACTATCCCATAAAGTTCACTATAGTTTGTTTCATTTAACCTATTTTTCCAATCAACACTTAGGAAATGATATTACTCACCTCTGGAGCAGGTGGGACTTGAATCTGGGCCTCCTGGTCCAGGGATAGAGACACCACAACTCCGCTACAAGGGGTGACCCATCAAGATCACTAAAAACAGACTGGAAACAGGCGGGACCAAATTAATTGCACTTTCTGTACCCTGACTGAAATTACTTTCCATTAATTAGGGCAGACTGTAAACCAGATGGTGACTCTAATACTCCTGAAGGATGAGTTGGATTAAAGTCAGCTTAGATCAAACCTCCCTAGTATCTCTCATTTTCCCTTATAATTTAAGCTCCTGGCACAAGGATCAGTATTGTGGATGTTCTCATCACTGTCTTTAAGGCTCTCAAAAGTTCCCTTTTGGTATCAGCAGGCAACCTTGATGTCGTACTCAAAATACAAAATGGCTAGTGCAATCCACAATTTTGACATAAAATACTCAAGTTTATAATCCACTGATTTAGGGATGATTGCAGCACTTGGTTTATTTGTATAACTGCTGCTCCATAATGATTTATGTGGAGTACGAAATTAAGAATTACTCTCAGTTCTCTTTCAAGACCACCTTTCACAAGTTCAACACCATTACTAGATGAGATTCGCTCCCATTTCATTTTCTTCCAATGCTCAACACATTGTATTTGGATTGAATTTCATCTGCTATTGTTATGCCCCATTTACAGAATTTAGCTAAATGACGTCAGACCTAAAGTTTATCCTGCCTCCCCTCCACCTCTTCTAGATGAGCATCACTCATGAGCACAACCTTTTTCAAATGGGTTTCTGAATCTGAGTCACAAGTCTAAGTTTTCGGAAAGGTAAGAGGGAGGTGGGGGCTAATATTGATTGCCAGTGAAATCGTTCTGAATCTTCTGTTCTTACCTAACATAAACAAATGGCTGAACTTTAACATTATTATCGAGTCAAGATCAAAATAATTTCTTGATTTTTCATTTCATCTATTCCTTTGATATTTCAATGACACATCAGCAATTCATTGCGAGAGTTATCATTAGATCGTAGACATGAATCTGACGGCAAAAGATCAATTTATAATGGAACACCCAGCTATTCAAGATGGTAGCACCAGCACAGTAGGCCTGTCCACTCCAGGCCCGCTGCATTTTATTTCTCTCTCCTTTTGTTCTTTTTCTTCTTCTTTTCTTCACCTTCCTAATGTCACACCGAGGCCAGAGCAGGATCAGCAGTGACCGGAACTGGGATTCCTGGCTTCATAGGCCTGATCTGAAAATGTGTTGCTGGTTAAAGCACAGCAGGTTAGGCAGCATCCAAGGAACAGGAAATTCGACGTTTCGGGCCAGAGCCCTTCATCAGGCTCTGGCCCGAAACGTCGAATTTCCTGTTCCTTGGATGCTGCCTAACCTGCTGTGCTTTAACCAGCAACACATTTTCAGCTCTGATCTCCAGCATCTGCAGACCTCACTTTTTATTCATAGGCCTGATGTGTGGACTCCTGGAATTGGTGCAAGGGAGTCAGCTGCAACAATAGCAGAGCGGGGACCCCTGGCTGCAGTAGGCCCAGAGCAGGGACCTTGCAGAGACCTTGCAGAGGTCTCCTGGAACCATGGTTGGGAACCCAGCCAATCAAGATGAACTTTATTTAAGTGCTTTCTTTTTATTCTCTTATACCTCAAAATGGCACCAGATTGTGGCTACAGAGTATTTTTTACTGTATCTCCCAAGATACTTGTTTATTTCAAATATATACTTTATTCATAAAAAACTTTGTATATCTACATAGTCACAAATGCATTTCCATTCTGAACAGTTGCATACTAGGTAAACAAACAAAACATTGAACTTTGACTATTCAAAAAACCAAATTCCTCTCTCATACATACAATAGTTAAAAATCACATCACCAGGTTATAGTCCAACAGGTTTATTTGGAAGTACAATCTTTCAGAGCATTGCTCCTTCATGAGGTAGCAGCACTCCAAAAGCTTATACTTCCAAATACACCTGTTGGACTATAATCTTGTGTTTTAACTTTGTCCACCTCAGTCCAATTCTGGTACCTCCACATCATACATACAATACTAATATTTACATATGTTTGAGACACAGGGAGGGTCCGATCACTTACCTTCAACAGGAAGCTATCAGACATTGGTCTTTCCCAACAGCACCTTAGCAGCAATTGCCCCAAGTTTTAATGTGTCCCTCAGCACATAGTCCACCCCAGATATATGTGACAAGAAATCATTCATTCATAACACCACTTTGTTTGTTCCTTTTATTAAATATGCAGATGCCAACTGCAAAAAAAAACCTCTTTTTAGTTATTCTGGTTGCCACATTATAATTAGCAAATCTTTCTAACACAGCCATGAATATATTCTTTACGGTATTTCAAACAGCAAAGGATTTTCACAGTTTGTGACATATTGAAACATCATTAATTTGAATAAACGCAATTTAGACATTCAGATCATGTGTACGTTAACATAAATGATTAATTTATCACCAGAAAGGGTGGCTTGTTATTTAGGGAATGGTAAACAGGAGTGTTGTTTTTGGACCAGTCTGTTATTAGGCTAGAGACCTGAACTGACCCAGGGATGTGTGCCACGATTTTAGCGGTCCCCAGGTCATCTCAGTTCCCTGATGTGGTTCTACCATTGGAGTAATTTACCAGATGCAGAGAGGCTCCCTGTTCCAAAGAGATTCAGATAATTAAGAGGCAAAATAGAGGCCATGACATGTTGCCATCAGATAGTAGGACGGCCTCTGTCATGTGCAGAGGTCACCACCTAAATGGAGGTGCCATCCAAGTGGTATCTCAGTGAATGGTTTTCTGAACAAAAGGTTGTGGGTTAGAAAGCCAACAGCTGTGGTGCCAATGACATTCGGAGGGAGTTTTCCCTCCAGTTCCCAGTCCTGTGATTTCTTAAATTTTTATTATTTGCTTACCTCACAGAGGGTTCTAGATCTGGAGGGCAACTTGCTCATCCTCATTGGACATTAATTAGGATTCTGGCTGAAATTAAATTGCCAGGCAGATCCTCCTACTGCAAGTACGGAATATGGTTGCACACTAGGGTCCCGACACCACTCGCAATATTCCACCCAATGACAGCTCAGGAATCTAAACATACTTACAGGAATGAACATGGAATATAAACTCATCTGCACCACTGGTGTCCTTTAGGGAAGAACCTGTCTGCAATTCCAGACCTTTAGAAGTGGCTTAATGCTTAATTGCTTCTTGAATTGACCAATCAAACCACTCAGTTTTCAAAATGAATCATCACCACTTTCCCAGTAGTGGGCATTAAGTAACACCTTGCTAGCATTGTCCACAGCAGGTAAATTAATTAAAGATTTATAAGCAGAGGTGGCATTCTGTGCATACAGGACCATTGTATAATGCAATGGAGTTTTAGATACTATCCACAAAAGTGACAAAGGAACCACTGGGTTTGTGTTTAACCCCAGTCCCCATCTTTGGTTTAGGGGAAATCTATTTTCTAATTGTGCTGATTAATAAATGTTAAAGTGGATCTAATCAGCATAATCTCTTTCTCTTGATAACATAATGAATATATCTTTCAACTTCTGCTGTAAGGATGAGGTTTGTGAATACTGAGTTGGAAAGGATTTTTTTGAAGTGTCTTAATTAGCCTGTGCAACATAAATCAAAATACCATAATTGATCACATTTTTTCGAATGTTTATGTCAGAAATTGTACACAGAGTTAAAAATAGAGCCCCAGTTGGCTTGATCCAATATCTCACTATGAAATTAGTATTTAATCATGTTGAATTAGTATTGTCAAAGCCCGTCGCAGACTGTTTGATACACAGCTACAACTAAAAATCACACAACACCAGGTTATAGTCCAACAGGTTTGATTGGAAGCACACTAGCTTTCGGAGCGACACTCATTCATCAGGTGATTGTGGAGGGCTCAAGTGTAACACAGAATTTATAGCAAAAATTTGCAGTGTGATGTAACTGAAATTATACATTGAAAAATTGATTGTCTGTTAAGCCTTTCATCTGTTAGAATACAGTGATAGTTTCACTTCTTTCATGTGTAAATCACAAAATCCTTCTTTTTAAGGTTGCATTCTCGGGTTAGCTGCCCGGGACCTTGGGTTCATGTCACATTACGGGTGATCACCATTGCACTTCACACACACACACAGATATTCCTACACACACACACTCTCACATACACACGGACACAGGTACACACAGATGCGCACACAGACACCCATACATACCCTTATAGACACACACACTCCCACACTCACACATGCACCCCCTCACAGACATAAGACACTCTGCACCCACTACACACACACACACACACACACACACACACACTTTCTCACACTCACAACCCCCACCCCAGACAGACAGACACACACAGACAGACAAAGACCCACATGCACACATATATTTTGTGGGGTGAATTTGTATTGCAGAGTTACATTGCACTTTGCTCAAAAACTGCATACATTCATGTAGATCTCTGAGCTCAAAAACTGCAGGAATTTATGTAAAACACTGTTATCTCACTTATTAGATTAGAATCAATCTAAACATCAGGTCATAGACAGAGAACACAGGGGGCTAACACGTTCAACATATTGTCTAGCTATCACCATTGTTAGCAGCTAACCCGAGAATGCAACTTTAAAAAGAAGGGTTTTGTGATTTACACATGAAAGAAGTGAAACTATCACTGTATTCTAACAGATGAAAGGCTTAACAGACAATCAGTTTTTCAATGTATAATTTCAATTACATCACACTGCAAATTTTTGCTATAAATTCTGAGTTACGATCGAGCCCTCCACTATCACCTGATGAAGGAGCGTCGCTCCGAAAGCTAGTGTGCTTCCAATCAAACCTGTTGGACTATAACCTGGTGTTGTGTGATTTTTAACTTTGTACACCCCAGTCCAACACCGGCATCTCCAAATCATGACAGCTACAACTAGTTTGTTTTCTTAAATTTGAAAACCAAGATGGCTCCCTCCAAGTTCCAGATCTTACAGGTAGGGCATTCAGGACACCACACCACAGGACCCCAGCCCAATTTTACACTTCACAACCATTTAAATGATGGTATAATATTGTTTAATATAATTAAGGTAAAAAAGAGAGGATGTTTCACTGATAACAGAACTAGATGGAGAGTTACCATCCCAAAGAGGCAGGAGGGTTGGCAACCATGGTTCACTGAATCAGGAGGTTGTGGGATCAAGTCCTACTCCAGATATTCCATGCAAAAATCAAATCCAGTTCAGTACTATTGAAGTGCAACACTGTCAGAGTCACCATATAGTAGACAGGACAATGAATTCAATCTCCACCTGCCTTCCAGTGTGGATCGAAAAGATTGCTTTAAAGAAAAGTCTGAGAATTTTCCCAGGAATTCTGGGTAATACCTTACCCTAACTCAACAGATCAAAAGTAAATTATCTAATCATTATCATTGCTGAGTGAAAATCAGCTGCTAAATTCCTTACCTTACAGCAGTCATCACACTTAAAAAATACTTCATTGGCCACAACATGCTTTAGTATGGTTGTTTTGTCGCTCAGCATCTGGTCACTATCAATATGCTATTACTGTAGCAGTAACATAGAAATAGTATGAAGTAATTTTTGTTGGGTAATGAAGATGCCGCTTAAAGATACACTTCCATGTCTTTCTGCAACACACTTACCATCATGTTAAGATCCCAGTCGATGTTATCACTGAACAAGTCAGGACTTGGACTGAAATCAGTCTGGATCAATTTTTTTAAATACATGATATGTTGTTGATTTGGTTTTAACAATTAAACACTTGTATTAGGCAAAAGAAATGAGAATAAAATAGAAGAATGAAGCTTTTTACATATATCACAATTTAAAAGACTTCAAAATTCATGTTAAAATACAATCCCACCAATACAAACCAAAACAAAACATTGCTCTGTAACATATGTATGACTTATCTGTAACTTTCGATTTCTGGTCTTGAGAGTTTCCCATTATAACTCAGAAAATTCTCTTTCTCATACTGACTTAGAAAATATTGTGACTACAGTAATACTGACAATTTAACAATTAAACCCCTTCATTCAAAAGACCAAAACCCCACATGCCATTTGTTCAAACCCCAAAATCTAAAGTAACTGAAATTATAATTTCAATAAATTACATCAGATCTCTCCCCAGAAAGGAATGAAAGTATATCTTTAAGAGGCATTTTCATTACCCAGCAAAATTACTTCATACTATTTCTATGTAACTGCAAGAGTAATAACATATTGATAGTGACCAGACAATGAGTCACAAGACAACTATACTTTACTTAAATTCATGGACCCCACAGCAGTTGGCTTTCATTATAAAGCGTCCAATCTAACAGTTTCTTTCCCAGGCACTTGAATAATTTTCAAATGATACAGTTAAGAGACTTAAACTCTACCAAAATAACTGAAAGTTCTTGTCTCAAAAGGATTGAGAAGGTGACCAAACAGGTGGATGAGGGTAAAACAGTTGAGGGTGTATATGGATTTCAGAAAAGCATTTGATAAGGTCCCCCATGGTAGGCTATTATAGAAAATACAGAGGTATGGGATTGAGAGTGATTTAGCAGTTTGGATCAGAAATTGGCCAGTTGAAAGAAGACAGAGGGCGATGATTGATGGGAAATGTTCATCCTGATGTTCAGTTACTAGTGGCATACCACAAGGATCTGCTTTGGGGCCACTGCTGTTAGTCATTTTTATAAATGACCTGGATGAGGGCATAGAAGGATGGGTTAGTAAATTTGCAAATGACACAAATGTCAATGGAGTTGTGGACATGCAGAAGGATGTTGCAGGTTACACAGGGACATAGATAAGCTGCCGAGCTGTACTGAGAAGCGGCAAATGGAGTTTAGTGCGAAAAAGTGTGAGTTCATTCACTTTGGAAGGAGTAACAGGAATGGCAAGATTCTTGGCAGTGTGGATGAGCAGAGGGATCTCAGTGTCCAGGTACATAGATCCTTGAAAGTTGCAACCCAGGTTGATAAAGGTCACTTTGGAAAAAAGAATACAAGCATGGACTACTTTCTAAATGATGAGAAAATTCGTAAAGCCAAAGTACAAAGGGATCTGGGAGTGCTAGTCGAGGATTCTCTAAAGGTAAACATGCAGGTTGAGTCCATGATTAAAAAAGCGAATGCAATGTTGTCATTTATCTCAAGAGCGTTGGAATACAACAGCACTGTTGTGCTACTGTGACTTTATAAAGCTCTGGTTATGCCCCATTTGAAGTACTGTGTCCAGTTTTGGTCCCCACACCTCAGAAAGGACATACTGGCACTGGAGTGTGTCCAGCGGAGATTCACACGGATGATCCCTGGAATGGTAGGTCTAACATACGAGGAACGGCTGAGGATCCTGGGATTGTACTTGTTGGAGTTTAGAAGATTAAGGGGAGATCTAATAGAAACTTATAAGAAAATATATGGCTTGGAAAGGGTGGACACTAGGAAATTGTTTCCACTAGGCAAGGAGACTAGGACCCGTGGACACAGCCTTAGAATTAGAGGGGGTCAATTCAGAACAGAAATGCGGAGACATTTCTTCAGCCAGAGAGTGGTGGGCCAGTAGAATTCATTGCCACAGAGTGCAGTGGAGACCGGGACGCTAAATGTCTTCAAGGCAGAGATTGATAAATTCTTGATGTCACGAGGAATTAAGGGCTATGGGGAGAACGCTGGTAAGTGGAGTTGAAATGCCCATCAGCCATGATTGAATGGCGGAGCGGACTCGATGGGCCGAATGGCCTTACTTCCACTCCTATGTCTTATGGTCTTATGGTTAAGAAGGCATATCCTGTGTTAGTTTTTATTAGTAGAGGGATTGATTTTTGGACCCATGAGGTCATGTTGCAGCTGTACAAATCTCTGGAGTATTGCACAGTTCTGGTCGTCACATTACCGGAAGAATGTGGAAGCATTGGAGAGGAGATTTACCAGGATATTGAAGGTCTTATGAGGAAAGGTTGAGGGACTTGAGGCTGTTTTCATTAGAAAGAAGAAGGTTGAGAGGTGACTTAAGGTTAGATTCCCTACAGTGTGGAAATAAACCCTTCTCCTCAATAGGTCCACACCAGCCCTCCGAAGAGTAAACCCATCCAGACCCATTTCCCTCTGGCAAATGCACCTAATATGTTGGGCAATTTAGCCTGGCCAATTCACCTAATCTGCATATCTTTGGACTGTGAGAGGAAACTGGAGCAAACCCGCGCAGACATGGGGAGAACGCGCAAACTCCACACAGGCAGTCGCCTGAGGCTAGGATCAAACATGTGACCCTGGTGCTATAAGGAAGCAGTGCTAACCACTGAGCCACCGTTCCACCCCAGTGTGAGTCATCTTATAAGAGAGACATATAAGATGATCAGAGGATTAGATAGGGTGAACAGTGAGAGCCTTTTTCCTCAGACGGTAATGGTGAGCACGAGGGGGACATAGTTTTAAATTAAGGGCTGATAGATAAAGGACAGATGTCAGAGTTAGTTTCTTTATTCAGAAAGTAGTAAAGGTGTGGAATGCCCTGCCTGCCACAGCAGTACACTCGCTAACTTTAAGGGCATTGAAATGGTCATTGGATAAGCATATGAATGAGAATGGAATTGTGTAGGTTAGATGGGCTTCAGATTGGTTTCACAGCTTGCACAACATCAAGGGCTGTAATGTTCTATGTTCTATTGTGGTTCATATAGACAACACTTCCTTCTAAATTGTTGGTGCTTCATGTTTAAAAATGGTGTGGAGCCAACAAGAGACTCCTTCTTGACTGACAAATATTTTCACAGCCATTGAATCCGTATCTTTGAAAAACAATTCAGGCTGTTTGATCCAATCCCGCCATCTGCAGTAAAGCATCCCCCACCAATATGTCGCTGTCATCAACAATCACTTTGAACTATTACCGATAAAGGTCAGATTTTCCAAGCCCCTCAGATACCCTTGCCACATTCTTTCTAATGATTCATTGTGCAGTGTAAGGGAACTTATCCTCAACTCCAGGTTCATGCTCACTGCAATCAGGCTTAGATTGGGAACTCAACAAAGTGGGCCAGTGACTAACAGACAGGAATGGAAATAAAAATGAGAGATCCTGTTGTATAAAGGTAAGGGTTCTGAAAGGGGTAATGTTGGAACCTGCATTATTCTCCATGCAATGTCATACTAGCTTTGGTTGGAAATATCTCAAGATCTTGTGGAATGCAGAATTATATCCATAGCCTCCTCATAGTCTTAGTCACCATGTCTGAAAAAATATTGCAATGTATCAAATGGCTATCATTGCAACAAATTTACATGAATGCAATAAACATTCCTGAAGAAGGACTTATGCCCGAGACTTCGAATCTCCTGCTCCTTGGATGCTGCCTGACCTGCTGCGCTTTTCCAGCAACACATTTTCAGCTGCAATAAACAAGAGTCTATTCTTGACTGGAGTCAGTAGTAGGTGCTTCTCTGCCTCTGTAAACCAAATAGACCCTTAGACCCAGTGAAAGGAGAAAGGATTGGTGGCACCATCCTTTTACCCATTTTGGTGGTTGGCAGAAGGGAGTACCTTAGCATGCTAGTCCATAGATCCATGAACATAGCAAGACAGGTACATAAGGGGATGAAGAAGCCATATGGATACTCTTCTTTATTGAGCAAGGTATTGACTACAAAAGCAAAAATGTAAAGCATTTGAAATTAGCATGAAAAATTAAAGCGCATAGGACTGGGGGTAGTGTACTGACATGGATAGAGAACTGGTTTTCTGAGTGGAAACCAGCGATTAGTGGGATACCACAGGCATCAATGCTTGGAGCCCAGCTATTCACATTATCTCTGAATGATTTAGTTGAGGAAATTAAATGTAATATCACCAGTTTTGCAGATGATACAAAGCCAGGATCATCTGTGAGGAGGATGCAGCAATGCTTTGGTGCAATTTGGAGAAGTTGAATGAGTGTGCAGTTTAACAAAAAATGAAATATAATATGGAAGATGTGAGATTATCTAGTTTGGTAGGAAGATAGGTTATTACCTGACTGGCAATGGATTGAGACATGACCTGGAACAAGACCTGTATGTCTTTGTACATCAGTCATTGAAGGAAAGCATGTAGGTGCAACTGGTGGTGAAGAAAGCAAATGGCATGTTGGCCTTCATTGCACAGAAGGTTCGAGTACAGGAGCAAGGATGACTGTCTGCATTTGGACAGGGCCTTAGTGAAACCACACTTGGAGTACTGTGTGCAGTTTTGGTCAAAGGAAGAATGTTCCAGCTATGGAGGGAATGCAGCAAAGGTTTATCAGGCTCATTCGTGGGATAGCAGGACTGACATATAAAGATGAATGGAATGCGTTATGCCTATATTCACTTGAAAGAATGAGGAGGGGATCTCGTAGAAACCTATAAAATCCGAACTCGACAGGATAAATGCAGGAAGGATATTCCCAATGACCAGAGAGCTCCAAACCAGGAATCACTGTCTAAGGATATAGAGTAGGCCATTTACAACTGATATAGAGGAAATTGTTTTCACCCTGAGTCTGCTGAGCCTCGGAAATTACAGTCCTGGTTACCACAAAACAGGATGTTTTTGCTCTCAAGAATTACAGAAGAGATTTACAAAAATGGTGTCATGGCATGGAAATTGCAGCTGAGAGAAAAGATTGGATAATCTAGGATTGTTTTCATCAGAACAGTAGGGGTGAGTCAAAGTATACAAAAAAAATTAAGGACTTGTGGAATGGACAAGGAAGATCAGACCCCCCACCCAATGAGGTGGTCATTAAGTAGGAAGCACAGATTTAAGGTGAATGACAGAGGATTAGAGGGGATATGAGGAGAATTATTTTCACTCAGAGCACCGTGGATATCTGGAATTTGCTGCCCAGTTTTCTGGTTGAGTGGAAATACTCAACCAATTCAAAGGGAACCTGCATCTGCGCCTTAAGCGCCAGAATTCATAAAACTATGGATGAGGTGCTGGTAGATGGGATTAGAATGGGCAAACAGTACAGACATGATGGGCTGAATGGCCTTTTTCCTCTGCTGTAACTTTTCTTACCCATTAATGCTACAGGCTCAAGAAACAACTAACTTAAGACTCAAGTAGAAGTAAAGAAAAGGCAGGAAAAAAAAAATCAAAACAGTGTCCTAGAAACTTGTTTTTTGAAACTGAAGTCAATGAAATGCAAATTTCAGCAGGAGGGAAAGAGTGGAGACGGGGTGTGCATAACCTGAAGTAGTTATATCATCAACCTGCCGTTTTTGCACTAATCCTTTAAACTCTGATTGGAATGTACACGGGTGCATCTTCCCCTTGCTTTCCCAAGGATCCCATTTCAAATCAAGCTGGTGTTTGGGTGGGGGAGTTCCAAGCTTCATTCCATTGAACTCCCTGATAGGCCCGATGTAACCTCCATCTGCTGAGGCCAGGGGTAACACTTCTGTTTGACATAATTTCTTCAAATTATTGGTCACTCTGGTGCTTCACTCAGTGGGAGTTGACAAATAGTTCCTTCCTGGTCCCAGTTTGTTGATAGTCAGGCTGTCATGACTGAAGTGTACATGGAAGTTGCACATGAGAACTCTGCAAAATCCCCATCACAGCTGGCCCCAAAAGAATTTACTAGGGAATTGAAGATATCTCTGAGTAATTTCGCTATGCTTGAAACTCTCCAAAAGTCCCCATATAAATCAGTGAATATGGAGGGTTCTAATAAAATTACTTAAATATTTACTCAGGAAAAGTTGTACTGTTATGTAAAGAGTCAAGAAGTGTGGTGCTGGAAAAGCACAATCAGTCAGGCAGCAGCCGAAGAGCAGGAGAGTCAATGTTTCCAGCATAAGCTGTTCATTAGGAATGCTCGCAATATTGACTCTCCTGCTCCTCAGATGCTGCCTGACCTGCTATGCTTTTCCAGCACCACCCTTTTTGACTCTGATCTCCAGCATCTGCAGTCCTCACTTTCTCCTATTATATACATAGTCTAACTCCTCAGTAACTATTAAACAGAGCCCATACTGCGTGCGTGCACACACACACCCATAAGTAGAACCCCACCACATCATTTACACCACCCAGCCCCTGACCCAACAACAAACCTCTCCCCACCCCTCCGGGATTGAGAGCCCCTACCCTTGCTCTGCACCCAATGCCCCATCCCTTGACAGTAGACATGATTAACCTGGCCAACTCATTGTCTCAGCCTGCTTCTGCCCCACCAAACGCATCTCCACATACCTCCCCTGACCCAGGAACTCCCCACATACGTTCGGGACACCGCCCATGCCCTCCACTTCCTCCAAGACTTTTGTTTCCCTGGCTCCATTCCTCATCTTCACCATTGACATCAAGTCCCTCTACACTTCCATCTGGCATGACCAGGGCCTCCAAGCCATCCATTTCTTCCTCTTCCGATGTCCCCACCAGTACCCTTCCGCTGACCCTCTCATTCATTTGGTTGAACTGGTCCTCACCCTCAATAATTTCTCCTTTGAATCTTCTCACTTCTTCCAGACAAAAGAGGTAGCCCTGGGCACCCGCATGGGCCCCAGCTATGCCTGCATCTTTGTCAGTTATGAGGAACAGTCCATCTTCGTAGTTACACCGGCACCATTCCCCACGTCTTATTCCGCTATGTTGATGACTGCATCAGCGTCACCTCATGCTCACACAAGGAGGTTGATCAGTTCATCAACTTCACCAACACATTCCACCCTGACCTAAAATTCACCTGGACCATCTCAGATACCCCCCCCTCCCCTTCTTAGACCTTTCCATCTCCTCGACAAAGGATAATCACATTTTCCTCAATCTGTAACTGACACCCCTTCCCCAGTCACCTAGCTGTGCTCCTGAAGCTCCCACTAACCCAACTCTGCAGACCTACCCCCAACCCATGCCACTGGACCTGGCATTCCTGCTTCCCCACCCTCTTACAGCAATACCCTTAACCCAGCGATATTGAATAGAGCGAATCTGATGGGAATTCTGCTTTGTTTTCCAACTTTAGCCTCAATGCCCTAGGAATACGAATGTAGAAAAGAGTGAGATGTTGGTTTTATTCATTCACCCTCAGCTTGCAATGATTGTGGATACGACTAGAATGAGTTGAGTTCTCCCTTCGAATGGTGGTGTGAGTGCAATAGATAAAGTCACAGCATGGCCACAGAATTTGGGGCTTTGTAAATGAGGACATACAGATGTCAGTCTGGTTTAGTAGTAGTACTTATGCCTTGGAAAAGAGCAGTATATAAAATATTTAGCAATAATAATGAGAAAAACGGCAATGGGACCATAAGTAATAGGAACAAGGGTAGTCTATTCAGTCCCTCAAACCTGCTTCGCCATTCAACAGAACCATGGCTGATCTGATGTATATCTCCTGTCTTTTCCCCTTCATTCCCCGGATGGTCCAGAATATATACACAAAAAAAATTGATAAATCTCCCGAATCTGAAAGTTTGCAATGGTCTCGACATGATAAGGAAATGATAGATGGGTGTAGATCATTATGGTCCATTAGGCCTGCTCCATCAGTCAATGCAATTATGACCGACCTTCAACTCAGATTTCCACTTACTCCCCATATCCATCCAATTGCAGAGAGACCAGAAATATCGCTATCTCAGCCTACACATATTCAAAAGAATGATCTTCTGAAACTCTCTCAATTCAGGAATTGTCCACTTGGATTGAAAAATTGTTAATGTCAATCCACTATTTATGAAGGGTAAGAGAGATAAATTAGAAAATTATATGCCTATTAGTCTAACGTCTGCCATGGTGAAGGTCCTGGAATAAATTATTGAGGACAGAGGAGAACATTTGGACAAAGATAAACGAATCAGACAGAGCCAGTATGGAACTGTAAAAGGTAAGTTACATCTTATTAGATTACTTACAGTGTGGAAACAGGCCCTTCAGCCCAACAAGTCCACACCGACCCGCCGAAGCGCAACCCACCTATTCCCCTACATTTACCCCTTACCTAACACTACGGGCAATTTAGCATGGCCAATTCACCTGACCTGCACATCTTTGGACTGTGGGAGGAAACTGGAGCACCCGGAGGAAACCCACGCAGACACGGAGAGGACGTGCAAACTCCACACAGTCAGTCGCCTGAGGTGGGAATTGAACCCGGGTCTCTGGCGCTGTGAGGTAGCAGTGCTAACCACTGTGCCATTGTGCCGCCCACAAATCTGACAAATTTAGGAGACTTTTTTCAAGAGTTGATCAGCCTGGGAGTTTAGATTTTTTAGATTAGATACCTACAGTGTCGAAACAGGCCCTTCGGCCCAACAAGTCCACACTGATCCTCCAAAGAGAAACCCACCCCCTTTATTTACCCCTGGCTAATTCGCCTAACACTATGGGCAATTTAAAATGGCCAATTCACCTAACCTGCACATCTTTGGACTGTGGAAGGAAACCAGAGCACCCAGAGGAAACCCACACAGACACGGGGAGAATGTGCAAACTCCACACAGACATTTGCCCAAGGTGGGAATTGAGCACAGATCCTTGATGCTGTGAGGCAGCAGTGCTAACCACTGAGCCACCATGCCACCCAAAATGTAACGTTTCTTGTCATAAGTTCACCAGTTGGGTATTTCCAACATTTTCTGTCTTGATTAGATTAGATTCCCTAAAGTGTGGAAACAGGCCCTTCAGCCCAACAAGTCCATACTATTGGCTCTCCAAAGAGCAACCCATCCTCCTCTGATTAATGCACTAAACACTACAGGCAATTTAACATGGCCAATTCACCTGACCTGCACATCTTTGGACTGTGGAAGGAAACAGAAGTACCCAAAGGAAACCCATGTAGACACGGGGAGAATGTGCAAACTCCACACAGACAGCCACCCGAGGCTGGGATTGAACCCTGGACCCTGGTGCTGTGAGGCATCAGTGCTCACCACTAAGAGTTAAGGGGATACACACACACACACACACACACACACACACACGTACGTTGCTGGTAAAGCTCAGCAGGTCTGGCAGAACCTGTGAAGAGAAATCAGAGTTAACGTTTTGGGTTCAATGACCCTTCCTCATAATTTCTGTTTTTGTTTCTGACTTACAGCATCTGCAGTTCTTCCAGTGGACTTCCAAAAAACATTCAATAAGGTTTCAAGAGACTGTTGATAGAAATGAAGGCAAGGGCTATTGTGGCAAAATGATAGTGTCACTACCTCTAAGTCAGAAGCTCTGAGTTCAGTCCTACCTGCCCCAATGGTGTGCCTTAGCATGTCTGTTGTTTAAAATAACCAAAACCTGAATGCACATGGGATTTGAGGCAGCATGGAATCCCAACAGTGTGGAAGCAGACCATTCAGTCCATTGAGTTCGCACTGCCTCTCCAAAGAGTATCCCACCCAAGCCCAACCCCCACTTCCTGTAACTCTGCAATTCCCATAGTTAGGAGAAAGTGAGGCCTGCAGATGCTGGAGATGAGAGTCAGAGTGTGGTGCTGGAAAAGCACAGCCAGTCAGGAAGCATCCAAGGAGCAGGAGAATCGACGTTTCGGGCATAAGCCCTTCATCAGGAATGAGGTTTGTGGCCCAAAGGGGCTAAGAGATAAATAGGAGGTGGCTGTGGCTGGGGATAAGGTAGCTGAGAATATGATAGGTAGATGTAAGTGGGGGACAAGGTGATAGGACAGAGAGGAAGGTGGAGCAGCCAGGTGGGAAGGAAGATGGACAGGTGAGAGACAGGTCAAGAGGGCGGTGCCGAGTTGGAAGATTGGATCTGAAATAAGGTGGGGGGGGGGGAAATAGGAAAACTGGTGAAATCCACGTTGATCCTGTGTAGTTGGCGGGTTGCAAGGCGGAAGATGAGGCGTTCTTCCTTCAGGTCTTGGTGGTTAGGGTCTGGCAATGGAAGAGGCCCAGGACTTCCATGTCCTTGGTGGAGTGGGAGGGGGAATTAAAGTGTTTGGCCATGGGGCAGTTGGGCTGTTTTGTGCGTGTGTCCGGACATGTTCTCTGAAAAGTTCGGCAATTTGGCGTCCTGTCTCCCCATTAAAGGACACCACATTGGGAGCAACGGACACAATAGATAACGTGTGGAAGTGCAGGTAAATCTCTAACAAATGTGGAAGAATCCTTTAGGGCCGTGGATGGAGGTGAGGAGTAGATGTGGGCACAGGTTTTGCAATTCTTGCAGTGGTAGGGGAAGGTGCTGGGAGTGCAGGGTGGGTTGATGGGGTCCTGGATCTAATAAGGGAGTCACAGAGGGAAAGTCTTTACAGAACACAGACCGGGGTGGGGAGAGAAATATATCCCTGATGGTGGGATCTGTTTGTAGGTAGCAGAGATGGCACAGGATAATCCACCTAGCCAGTACATCTCTGGACACTACAGAGCAATTTAGCATGGCCAATCCACCCAACCTGCACATCTTTGTATTCTGCGAGGAAACTGGAGCACCCAGAGGAAGCCCACATAAAGACACAGGGAGAATGTGCAAACCCTAGACAGACAGTCGCGCAAGGATGGAATCAAACCAGAGTCCCTGGTGCTGTGAGACAGCATTGCTAACGATTGATTCCTATGTGTTATTCATTGTTCAGTTTATAGCATTCATGCTCCTGATACATAATTTATATATTCAAGTTAGAATTCCTACAGTGCAGAAAGAGGTCACTCAGTCCATCATGTCTGTACTGGCCCTCAGAAGAGCATCCCACCTGGCCCCAACCACTGCAAACCACTGTGCCACCAACAAGATCCAGGTAAATTTAAAAGATCACACAGAATCACTTCCAATAAGAAATTGTCCTTGGTGTGCTGGCTAATATTTACTGCTCAGAACACATAATAGGGGAAAAAAAACAGATCTGTATCACGTTGCTGTTTGTGTGAATTTGCAGTGTAGAAAATTAGTTGCGGTGTTTTCTGCTCTACAAGCACCGAATACACTTCAAAAGTAATTGGCTGTAAAACGCTTTAAGACATCCTGAGGTCAGAAAGGCGGTGTGTTTAAATGCAGTGATTTTTCTTTTATGAGTCAGGAATTGCTCAGGAAGTAAGAGGCGGAGGTAAGGGATATGTATTTCAGTTGTCAGGATGTGATTAGTGGGGTCCCAGGTTTGGTACTGTAAATTCAGCTTTTCACTGCATTTAGAAATGATTTAGAGAAATTAACAGAGACTCATATGTTCAAGGTTATTGATGTTACAATCAGCCTCCGGGCATGATTCTCCAAGTTATTATGGTTCCATTTGGGTTACCCTAAGTCATCAAGTTCCTGTGTGAAGGCTGATGAATCAGCTACACTTCTTTATTGACCCAGCCTCTCAATTAGTCACACAAAGTTAATTTACAAAGGAACCCTTCCCTTGTGGATACCTTTGTTCCAGCCCAAATTAGCTTTTGTTTTAAAAGGAGCCAATTTAAACAGGCTTTCTTGAGTTAACAATAGAATGAGTTTATTAGTTACTGACCACGAAAAGAAATAATAACTCAGTACACACACATACACTGGTTAGAATGAGATGGGAGTCCAAAACAAAGAAGTTAAAAGATAGACAAATTGATCCCCATTTGTATAAAGTAGTTGGACAAATGTTGTGACCATTGCATTAAAGTTGGTGGTCTTGAGATACTTGGCTTTGTATGTTGATTGAAATTCCCTTGTCCTAATTCTTTTGGATAACAGCTCAGAGCAAGAATCTTTCCCCTTCTTTACCTGCAGCTTAGGGGTGTGTAATGGCTGTCCCCAAAGCTATGACCTTCAAAGCGCAATCGTCCACATTATACTCTTGATAGGGAAAAAGCCACATACATCTGTCTCAGTATTGCCTATTAGTTCTACCATCATGTCCAATGCTGTGAGATATTCACAGGGGTTTACTTTCAGTCTGTAGTGCACTTTTCCTTTTGAAATTTTTTTTGACACCTGCAAGAGAGACACTCTGTCTCTTCAGACACTCACTGGGTTTACACTGTTGGAATATTGCATGCAGTTCTGGTCTCCTTCCTATCGGAAAGATATTGTGAAACTTAAAACGGTTCAGAAAAGATTTACAAGGATGTCGTCAAGGTTGGAGGACTTGAGCTATACAAAGAGACTGAAGAGGCTGGGGCTGTTTTCCCTGAAGCATCGGAGGCTGAGGGGTGACCTTATAGAGGTTTACAAAATTATGAGGGGCATGGATAGGGTAAATAGGCAAAGTCTTTTCCCTGGGGTTGGGGAGTCCAGAACTAGAGGGCATAAGTTTAGGGTGGGAGGGGAAAGATATAAAAGAGACCTAAGCGGCTACTTTTTCACACAGAGTGTACGTGTATGGAATGAGCTGCCTGAGAAAGTGGTGGAGGCTAGTACAATTGCAATATTTAAGAGGCATTTGGATGGGTATATGAATAGGAAGGATTTGGAGCGATATGGGCTCGGTGCTGGCAGGTGGGACTAGATTGGGTTGGGATATCTGGTCGGCATGGATAGGTTGGACCGAAGGGTCTGTTTCCATGCTGTACATCTCTATGACTCTGTGACATCCACAGGTGTTATGGTTGCATCAGTACTCTTAAAACAAAAACACATTTTGCAATTAAAAGTTCAATATGTCCTTAGTTGATCCATGGTTATGATCTGTGGCCATGACACTGATGACAGATGAATGATAGCAGCAAGATCGATCAGAGTATTTTTCGTATGGCATGAAGTTAGGAGTTACAGAGAGGAATCTATGGATGCATAGAACTGTACCCCAGTGGGTGTAACATTAAACCCAGAGTATGTAGCACTATACCCCAGTGGGGGTGAAACTATACCTCCAGGGCCCGTAGAGCCATAACTATTGATATGTAACACAGTGATGGTAAAGCTATACACTTGTGTGTGTAAAACTGTCCAACCAATATAGATGGAACTGTGCTCCAAGGTATGTAGGACTACATTGTAGAGGGAGAAAAGGAAACAAATAATTTGTCATTTTTATCCTTTCCTGGACATAGCATTCTAACTCAAATCACTCTTGGTTCTTGCTGTGGTATTGCCAATGTTGTGGCATTGTTAATAACAGTCACTGCACCTCAATGTAATCATATTGAACGTGAAATACTTTTCAGACGTTTCCTAAAGACATCAATGCAATATTTATTAACTTTCCTCCGTTTCATTTCAATTTAGGATGAAGCAAACTCAGCAATGAGTAGGACTGCATGCAATGTTAAATTTGTGTTACCCATTGTGTGAACTGCATCAGAACTGTTGGAATGTTCACCTAAGAAAAATCACTAGTAGCAACTTTGGCCATATTAGCCCAGCATTAATAGGGGCAGGGGCGTTCAAGGGCTATTGCGGCAACAGGGAATGCAATATGAGAACCATGGTGATGTTGATATGTTATCAACACAGCAGTCAGCTTCCAAAGAGCCCACCTCTTACAGGGAATAGACTATTATTAATGTTGATACTGGAATAAATAGGATGCCAGTTGCTACTTTGCTAGCTTGGAATGATCCATATCATTGAAGAAAAATGACTGACTACAGATCATTGAATCATAGAATCCCTACAGTGTGGAACCAGGCTATTTGGCCCAACTCCCTGAAGCATAACCTTCCCACACCCATTCCCCTACCCCATTACTCTACATTTACTCCTGACTAACACACCTGACCTACACATCCCTGAATACTATGGGCAATTTAGCATGGCCAATCCACCTAATCTGCACATCTTTGGACTGTGGACTGGAGCATCCAGAGGAAACCCAGGGAGAACGTGCAAATTCCACAAAACAGTTGCCCATGGCTAGAATCGAACCCAGGTCCCTGGTGCTGTCAGGCAGAAGTATGGCCCAGGGTAGAGGAAATTTAGCACACTTTTTAAGCTACACTTCTGTTGTTAGTGTTGCTGACTACAGACTACAGCCACAATAAGGGAGTGACACATGACACAGATGGCAAAATTGTCATGCAGGTACAAATGTCTGTCAGCAACTATAATGGCATAGCCACAAGATGTGGAACATAGTGTATCATAGAATGTAGAACACAGGGACAGTCCTTTAGCCCAAGATGTTGTGCTGAATAGGAGGCCAAATTAAACTGATCCCTTCTGCCTGCCCATGGTCCATATCCCTCCATTTCTTGCTTATTGATATGTTTCTCTAAAACCCTTTAAATGCCCCTTTCATATCTGCCTCCACCACGAACCCTTACAGCGCTTTCAAGGCACATACCATTCTGCGAATAACTTGCCCTTACATCTCCTTTGAATTTTCACCCTCTCAACCTAAATGCATGACCCCTGGTATGAGACATTTCAAATCTAAGAAAGATCCTGACTGCCAAATCTATCAATGCCTCTCATAATTTTATGAACTCCTGTTAGGTCTCCCCTCAACTTCCACCTCTCCAGAAAAAATAACTCTACTTTGTCCAGCCTCTCCTTACAGCTCATATCCTCTAATATGGGCAGCATCCTGGTAAATTTCTTCTACCTCCCCAAAACCTGCACATCCTTCCTGTAATGTGGCGACCAGAATTAAACAGAATACTCTAAGTGCAGCCTAACTAAAGTTTTATTAAGCTGCAATATTACTTTCTGACTCTTGTACTCAATACCCTGACCAATGAAGGCAAGCGTGCCATACGCCTTCTTTACCACCCTATCTACTTGTCGGGCAACTTTCAGGGAGCTATGGACTAGGACTCCAAGATCTCTCTTTACATCAATGCTGTTAAGGATCCGGCAATTAACTGTATACAATCCCTTAAGATTTGATCTTTCAAAGTGCAGCACCTCACACTTGCCTGGATTAAAATCCATCTGTAATTTCTTCACCCAAATCTGCAACTGATTTATATCCCGCTATATCCTTTGACAATCTTCTACACTATCCACAACTCCCCAATCTTTATATTGTCTGCAAACTTATTAACCCACCCATCTATGTTTTCATCCAAGTCATTTATATATATGACAGACAGCAGAGGTCCCAGTACAGATCCCTGCAGAACACCAATCATCACAGACCTCCAGCAAGAAAAGCACCCTTTCCTCACTACCCTCTGTCTTCTATGAGCAAGCCAATTCTGAATCCAAATGGCCATGTCACCATGGATCCCATGCATTTTAATCTTTTGGATCAGCCTACCAGGAGGATCTTGTCGAAAGCCTTATTAAAATCCATGTAAACAACATCCACTACTCTAACCTCATCAATTACTTTTGTCACGTCCTCAAAACAAAATCAAGTTAGTAAGACATAACTTGCCCCGCACAAAGCCATGCTGACTGTTCTTAATTAGATCCTTGACAAAATCTTTATTAAGGCCCCATCAATCTCCTCTCTTGCCTCTTTCAATAACCTGGGGTAGATACATCAGGACCAGGGGACTTATCCACCTTAATGCTTGTCAAGAGACCGAATATCACTTCTTTCTTGACCTTACATATAAGTATTATGCCTTAGCATATAAGTATGCTCCACATTAATCTCACTACCCTCCATATCCTTCTCCTGGATGACTACCAACACAAAGTGCTCATTTAGAATCTCACCCTTATCCTCTCCTTCCAAGCACAAATTCCATCCTTTATCCTTGGGTGGTCCTACCCCTTCTCTAGTTATCCTTTTGTTTTTAATGTATGTATAGAATACCTTGGGATTCTCTTTAACTATAATTCCCAAGGATATTTCACAACCTATCCTTGCTCTCCTAATTTCCTGCTTGAGTCTTTTCCTGCTTCCTTTTCCTTTTTGACTAACTTCACAACCTTCCTTGTCATCCAAGGGACCCACACATTTCTATCCTTGTCCTTCTTCCTTATTGGAACATGCCAGTCCTGTACTCTGATCAACATGTCTTTAAACAACTCCCACAGGTCAAATGTGGACTTGCCCGATAACAACAACTCCCAATTAATTTGATTGAGCTGCTGCCTAATATTGTCATAATTTTCCTTTCCCCTATTTAGTACCTTCCCTAAGGTTCTGACTTATCCTTATTCATAGTTATCCTAAAACTTAAGGAGTTGCGATCACTGTTTCTAAAATGTTGTCCCACTGTAAGATCAATCACCTGGCCAAGTCTATTTGACAATCGCCCCTCCTCTAGTTGGACTATCCACATACTGTTTCAAGAGACCCTCTGGGATGCACCTAACAAATTCTGCCCTATTTAAGCCTCTTGCTCTAAGGACGTTCCAGTCAATATTGGGGAATTTAAAGTCACCCACTATGACAACACTGTTGTTTTTGCACCTATCCACAATCTTCCTACGTATTTGTTCCTCGTTGTTCCAGTAGCTTTTGGGGAATGTGTGGTATAATCTATCACTGAGAATTGAGGTCACACAGGAGAGAATTAGAGAATTTTCTGTAATGTTTTCATTTGATTCGCATACTTCCTTTTAAGAAACAAATATTTTCATTTACATAGCATTTTTTATGGCTTCAGGTCTTGAAATTAATGTCTGTAGTTTTAATGTGGTATGTTAATTCTCTTCTGTAATACTGATCATTACAGTAGGTTCAAATGGCTCACTCGACAGCAGAGATTTCCACTGGCTTGCCCAAGTCTGTAATTGTATTCAGCTGCTGAACAACAATTGATAAATGTCCTGTTCAAATTGATGTCCATTTCTGTCAGACTTGTCTAACAGTATTTGTGAGCTACTTGACTCTGTGTCACTGTATGTTCTCGCAGCTTGCAGTTTTCCTGTCACATCTGAGTAACTTTTAACATGATAAGTGTTCAGCAGGTGAATCTTCTGACTAACTGAGAGTTTGATTTGAAGGCAAACATAAATATTATTATTTGTACTTCACCAATTTTAGTCTTCTACAATATTAAACAATCTAGATACATGATGGTCTAAACATATTTTCTTAATTGAATGTTAATTTTATTACTATGTGACTAGGAAGCCTCGACATTGTGTGACAGGATTCCAGCAGAACAGCAAGAGTAGCAGGGATTGTAGATACCTCCCAATTATTGCTCAAATAATGTTGCAATTACCCCACATCAGGAGAACTTCTAACCTGAAAGCAAAAAACACAAACTATTACAACTGCTGTTGATTTGGAATGCAAAGAGGTATTGCTGGAAACACTCAGTAGATCAGGTCGCATCTGTATAGAGAGAGAGAGAGAGAGACAGACGCAAAAGCATATGGACTGTAGCCATTGAAGAAAGTAGGTCACCATCAACTTCTCAAATGCAGTTCGAGACAGGCAGTAAATACCGGCCCAGCCTGCGATGTCCATATCGAATAAGTGAATTTTTTTAAAAGTCCAACTATTTACAGGCAACCAAGGAGGGAGCGGGAAACCCCAGCAACCTGGGTAGAGTCAGGCAGGATCTCTGTCAACTTTGTGTTCAGTTTTCTTCCAGGCTGTCAGTCAGATGCAAAAACAAATCTGGAATAAGCAGCTAGTCTAATGGCATCCACTGTTCATTGTCATAAAGTCCCATCTGGTTTAGTAGGCTCTTAAGGAAGGAAATCTGCCATCCTTACCTTATCTGGCCTACATGTGACTCCAGACCCACTGCGATGTGGTTGACCTTTAACTGCCCACTGGGCAATTAGGAGGGGATAATAAATGCTGGGCTAGCCAGTGAAACCCACATCCTGTGATTAGTTTGTTTAAAAATAGCTATTCCATTAATTAACATGAGATTCTTGAACATGGTGGATGGGTATATGAATAGGAAGGGTTTGGAGGGATATGGGCCGGGTGCTGGCAGGTGGGACTAGATTGGGTTGGTACGTCTGGTCAGCATGGACAGGTTGGACCGAAGGGTCTGTTTCCAAGCTGTACATCTCTATGACTCTATGACTGTATGACAGGTTTAAGTTCCTGCTTCTGAAATCCAGCACCTTCATAGAACATAGAACATTACAGCGCAGTACAGGCCCCTCGGCCCTCGATGTTGTGCCGACCTGTCATACCAATCTGAAGCCCATCTAACCTACATTATTCCATGTACGTCCATATACTTGTCCAATGACAAATTAAATGTACTTAAAGTTGGCGAATCCACTACCGGTGCAGGCAAAGCATTCCATACTCTTACTATTCTCTGAGTAAAGAAAGTACCTCTGACATCTGTCCTATATCTATCACCCCTCAATTTAAAGCTATGCCCCCTCGTGATCGCTGTCACCGTACTTGGAAAAAGGCTCTCCCTGTCCACCCTATCTAACCCTCTGATTATCTTATATGTCTCTATTAAGTCACCTCTCAACCTTCTTCTCTCTAACGAAAACAGCCTCAAGTCCCTCAGCCTTTCTGCGTAAGACCTTCCCTCCATACCAGGCAATGTGTGAGACTGTGCTGGATCTTGGATTACCTGTTATCCACAATCATGACCTGTGCTTAAATCACACATTTTAAATCAGAGAAGCTTTTTTTAATTCATTCATGGGATGTGGGTGTCTCTGGAGTGACATGTAGGCTGCACCAGGTAAAGATGGCAGGTTCTCTCTGTAAAGGGCATTAGTGAACCAGATAGGTTTTACTTGAGTGTCTGGATTAATATTCCAGCAATAAGACCACTAGGCCATCACTTCCCCTTGTGAGAAAGGGGAAGAAACTAAAAAATACACTGAAAAATAAGAAAAAAGGGATCTGAAAACACTACAAATTGATCAGTTCAGCTCTGAACTGTTCAAACACTTGCCCCTGAATTCCAGCTATAAGCAAGTGTTTCCATCTTTGATCTTAGTCTTTAGCAAGAACAGTATTCCACAACCCAAAAGCAGGTTGGCAATCATGCGGAATGAAAGGGCCACACCATCAATTGCCATGGACAGGACAGCTACTGAGTACTGACACTTGAGGTGCATGTTCATTGATGTGATTCAAGTGGACAGGATAAATTATACAAATGTTGCAAATGTTAAATGATGCCCAGAGTAAAGTTGAAGTTAATAGCACAATTCCATTTGTCGCATTGTCAGAATTGAAGTCTCCAGTATATATGGATACAGTCAAGATACCCAGACTTAGAAACATAAAAACAGAGAAAATACAAACCGGAGACAGCTATTTGGCTAGTCAAGCCTGCTCTGTCATTTAATATCATCAACTCAGTACCCTGTATCCACTTTCACCCCATATCCTTTGATCCCTTTAGTCATAAGAATTATACTTATCTCCTTGAAAACATTCGTATTTTGGCCTGAACTGCTTTCTGTGGCAGAGAATTCGACAAGCTTTCTGGGTGAAATGAAACCATTTCTCCTCATCTCAGCCCTAAACGGCCTACCTCATACCCTTAGACAGTGACCTCTGATTCTGGACTCCCGGCCACCGGGAACACCCTTCCTGCATTTATTTATCCTGTCCAGTCATGTTGGAATGTTGTAGGTTCCTATGAAATTCCCCCTCATTGTTTTAATATATCCCTAACCAATCCAATTCATACATCAGTGTGGCCAAACTTTGTAAAAAAATACTATAATAAGATTTTAAAAAAACTTATCAGGAGAGGCAATGTTTGTGGAGGGAAATGGAGTTAATAGTATACAGCTTGGCAACCTCTCTCAGAGTTGATGAAAATGCCATAAACCTGAAACCCAAATCTTCCAGTCTGCGTTGTGTTTCCAACCCAGATTAGACAAAAAAATGTGTCCAATTACCTTGATGGAGGCTTTCCTAGTAAGATTTCGGGGCCAGCACCCTTCTCAGCTGAAGCAGCGCTCCCTTGTCTTACTGTGTGTACCAGGCAGCAACAGAGAAGAGAGGAACTGGAGTGTCAGTCTGCAGTAGGAGCTGCTGGGCTTGTGGGGCGTAGTGGGGATAGGGGTGGTGAGATCTGGGGGTGAGGGGCTTGTTGGGCATGGTTGTGGATTGATGCATCAAGGGGAGTTGGATGTCAGGGCCAGAGGAATGTATGTCAGGGGTCTGTGGAGGGCTGCAGGGCAGTCGGAGCTCAGGTCGGACTGTGGGGGCTGCTGCTGCTGATGGAGGTTGGCACTCAGGCGTAAGAAAGGAGTCGGGGGCAGAGAGTGGGGTTATGGACAATGGTGAGTCATGGGGTCAGTTTAACTTTTAACAGGAAATGGGAGTAAGTTTCAATTGCTAAAGATAAATAACTCCTTCCCTAAGAGTATTGTGGGTCACGGTCTGCAGAGGTTCATGAAGGCAGTTCACCACCACCTTCTAAAGGGCAATTCGGGACTGCCAGGAAAAGCTGGTCCAGCCAGCAACGTCCTCATCCCACCAGTGAATTATAAAAAAGCCTCACAGTTGTCGATTTTCTCGGAAGATACCCAGTAATTGCTCATTGGGAAGTCTCAACTTCCTGGGCAATTCTGATGGAGTTGACTACATTTCTAGCTTTGTTAGCTCTTCATTTACATTTCCAGCATTCAACATTGGCTTCTATCAGAGGAAATCCATGAGCTTGACCAATGTGGTAACCTTGTTCGCTATTGAAGTCTTCTAAATCACAGTAACTCCTGACTGGAAAGACTTCATGAACAGTCGGATGTGAGCTGCAGTGCGCCGTGGCAACACAATCTAATTAAAATAATGTGGTGGTCCACCACTGTCTGAAATGGAACACAAGCAAACTGTGCTGACCTGCACTAAAAATAGCAACAAGTGCTCAAGCAGCACACTGACATTATACTTCCATATACACAAACATATGAGATAGGAGCAGGTGTGGACCATTTGGTCCCTCAAGCTTGTTCTGCCATTTAATAGCATAATTGCCGACCTGTTGTAGCCTCAACACCACATTCCCACGTACCAGCATTACCCTTTCATCCTTGTTTGTAAACAATCTAGTTATCTGTGCCTGAAAAATAATCAATGAACTCTGCCTCCATTGCTTCTCTGGGAGAGAGAAGTCCAAACACTCACAACCGTCTGAGAAAAAAAGAATGATTCTTCTCATTTCCATCTTAAACAAGAGACCCTTTATTTTTAAACAGTGTCCCCTGGTCCTTCTCTCTCCACCAAGGGGAAACGTTCTTTGAACATCCACCCTGTCAAGTTCCCTCAGAATCTTGTATGCTCCAATAACACCACTTGTCATCCTTCTAAACTCTATTGGATATGGTCTGTCCAACCTTTCATCATGATGATTAACTTATAATTCTTCTTACCACTGCCAACTCACCCCTCCCCTAGCATGAAAGCCAATTGAGAGTTGTAAATATCAGCCTGATATTTCTGGTTAATAACCTAACTTGGATGGACAGGTAGTGTTCTGGGTTTAATTGCTCACTTCTGGAGCTATGTCGCTGGAAACCTCTGCAGAATTTCCCAGTTTCAACAGGCACAAGTGACTGACATTGCCTGCTTGACGTTGCGCAGATCATTGTTGAGCTCCAAGCATATACAGGGCAAACCTGTATATGCTTGGACTCAAATGCATTATTAATTGTAATGTTATACAACAGTACCCTCTACTGAGAAGATGCAGTAACAGCCAAATGCACCTATGTCACTGAATGACTGTGACTGAATGGTGGTGACTGAAGAAATATCGTCAGGTGACAAATCATAAAGGTGAAGCACAAGAAGCAGAAGTAGATATAACAAGGGAGACTTTCTAATGAGAAATTAATCTGGGCAACACTATTACTTACATCGGTATGGTCTGTGTGGATTTAAATTCAGACCATGCTGATGGGACAGAAGCCTTCTCCCTCTGTTGCCATTTAAGTGTGCTTAGTCTGGTATGTCTTGGGCCAGTTTTCATTGTGCACAAGATAAAACTACTCATAACTAGAAGAGTAAATTATTGTTTACAAGGGAAAGTAATGTCCCTATTGAAAGAGTAAATAGTGCTTTTCTGAGTTCCTCGAGGAAGCAACAGGAATATTTGAAGTGACGTGGAAAATCTATAAGCTGCGACCTATCCACGTCATCAGATCAGCCATGATCTCATTGAATAATGGAGCAGACTCAATGGAACAAAGGGCCAATTTCTGGTCCTGCCTTGAAGTACCTGGACAGGCTTGGGCTGGAAAGTGTTAAGCAATCTTTGTGTCACACAAGTGCCAGGCAATGACCATTTACAGCAAAAGAGAATCTAATCATCGCTCTTGATCTTCAGTGGCATTACCATTGATTAAATCCCTACTATCAGCGTCCTAGGCATTACCATTCACCACAGGTTAAACTGGGCAAGCCAAATAATATAATATAGCCATAGAGCGGCATGGTAGCTCAAGGTCGGCACTATGGCTCAGTGATTGGCAGGTTCAATTTCAACTTCAGGTGACTGGCTATGTGGGGTTTGCATTCTCCCGTGTCTGTGTGGGTTCCTCCGGGTGATCTGGTTTCTTCCCACAATCCAAAGATATGCTGATTAGTTGAGTTGGTCATGCTAAATTGCCCATAGTGTTCAAGGATGTGTAGGTTAGGTGCGTTAGTCAGGGTAAATGTAGAGTAATAGGGTAGGGGAATGCGTCTGGGTGGGTTGCTCTTCGGATGGTCAGTGTGGACTTGTTGGACCAAATGACCTGTTTGCACACTAGGAATTCTATGATTTCTGTGATGTAAAAACAGTGGCTACTAGAGCAGGTGACAGGATAGGAATCCTGCAATGAGTAACTCACCTCCAAAGCTTCTCCACCACCTGCAAGGCACAAATCGGGAGTGTGATGGAATGCTCCCCATTTGCCTGGATGGGTGCAGCTTCAACAACACTCAAGAAACTTGACACCATTCAGGACAAAATGGTATCATGTGCACAAGCATCCACTCCCTCTACCACCAACATTCAGCCGCAGCAGTGTATACTATTTACAATTTGCGCTGCAGAAGAGTCCTTAGACAGTGTTTTCCAAACCCACAAGCGCTACCATCTAGAAGGACAAGAGCAGCAAATTCATGGGAACACCACCATCCGAAAGTTCTGCCTCCAAGCCGATCACCATTCTGACTTGGAAATATGTTACCAGTCCCTCAGAGTTGCTGAGTAAAAATCATGGAACTCCCATCCCAATGGTGTTGTGAGTGTGCCTGCATCAAATGGACTGCAGTGGTTTATGTTGTCAGCTCGCCATCACCTTCTCAAGAAAAGCTACGGATGAGCAACAGAGATTGGCCACCACCCACAAGTGACTTAAAAAGACTATATTCCCAAACTGAGCTCATTATCCCTGCACCATGGCCCATGCTACTGGTAGTATCATTGTGTGACTAGGTATACACGTACATGTGAAGGCTGGCAATTGGAAGAGTCCGTTGAGTCTGGCACCAGTGATACAATGGCAATCCATACAAGAAATCAACATACGCAAGGAAATTTGGCATTCATCTTGTTTCTGCAGCCAAGTATAGTCACGTCTCACTGAGATATTCAGTTCCTGCCATAACTACTGAAATACCTCTACTAGCATTTTGTGAATTGCAATATATGGTGGTATTAACCATAATTCAGATGTGCACAGGATGAATGTTCCAAGTTGAAATTGTCACTGACAGCAGAAGCTGTAAAACCTCATACTACTCCATGCAAGTATCTAGAAGTGTCAAGCAGTGAGTTATGTTCCTGACCTTGTCCAAGCATCTAAGGTCAGAAAGAGATCATCTATTTCAAACATTTCTGCACCAGCAGAGGATATCTTGGACACCCAACAGATCAAGACAGTTGGGAAATTGCAGCACTGGGCAGCCATAGAGGAAGCTACCAGAACTGGGTACCAATTTTTATTGGTGAATTATAGAAAAGAAATCATAGAATCCCTACATTGTGGAAGCATGTCATGTGGCTGATCAAGTCCACACCAACTCTTCAAATAGCATCCGAGCCAGACCCAGCCTCTACCCATAACTCTGCACTCCCCATGGCCAATCCACCTAACCTTCACATCTTTGGACTATGGGAGGAAATTGGAGCACCCGTGCAGATACAGGTAGAATGCATAAATTGAACATAGACAGTCGCCCCAGGATGGAATCGAACCCAGGTCCTTGGTACTGTGAGTAGCAGTATGAACCACTGTGCCACCATGCTATTGGTGTGTATTATTTTGGAGTGGACCACATTCATATGAGGCCAAGGAGCTGTAAGCTGACTGTTCATTGTAAATGAAGCCAGGGAAATGGGGGTGTGTAATTAAAGCTATTCCAGCTGGGAAAGTCCTATAACTCCTCAGCCCAACACCCCTCCTCACCTTCTGATGGAAAGGAGAGTGTTTGCAAAGGATGAAGATCTTTCATTGGGTGTAATCTGGCATAGAAACCAGGACCTAGCACATCAGATCGTCTCTCAATGTCAAGCTTCTCCATCACAGTTCAGCCAGACTTACTACTCTCTGGGATACAGAATCAGAGGTAGATCATGTCACACCACAACCAAACTAGATCCTCAGTGAAATAAATCCAAAATCTCAAATACCGCTATCAAAGAAATGCTACAGTAATGAACTTCACCATTATTTATATTTCAAATGAAGAGCAGATACAAAATTGAACACAGAAATTGTAATATTGCTGTTGAAGATGCACTAATCCACTAGCCATGATTTGGAAATGCCGGTGTTGGACTGGGGTGTACAAAGTTAAAAATCACACAAAACCAGGTTTTCGTCCAACAGGTTTAATTGGAAGCACACTAGCTTTTGGAGTGCAGCTCCTTCATCAGGTGATTTTGGAGGACACAATTGTCAGGCACAGAATTTATAGCAAAAGGTTACAGTGTGATGTAACTGAAATTATACACAGTAAATCACAAAACTCTTTTTTAAAAGTTGCATTCTCTGGTTATGTGTAACAATGGTGATTGCTAGACAATATGTTGAAGGTGTTAGCCCGCTGTGGTCTCTGTCTCTGCCACGATGTTTAGATTGATTCTAATCTAAAAAGTGAGATAACAGAGTTTTACATGAATTCATGCAGTTTTGAGCAAAGTACAATGTAACTCTGCAAGTACAAATTCACCCCACAAACTTATATGGATGTGTGTGTGTGTGTGTGTGTGTGTGTGTGTGTGTGTGTGTGTGTGTGTGTGTGTGTGTGTGTGTGTGTGTGTGTGTGTGTGTGTGTCTGGGTTGGGGGTTGTGAGTGTGAGAGAGAGTGTATGTATGTGTGCGTGAGTGTAGAATGTCTTAGGTCTGTGAGGGGGCGCATGTGTGAGTGTGGGAGTGTGTGTGTGTCTGGGTGGGGGGTTGTGAGTGTCTGTGAGAGAGAGTGTATATGTGTGTGCGTGAGTGTAGAGTGGTCTAAGTCTCTGAGAGGATGCATGTGTGAGTGTGTGTGTCTGTAAGGGTGTGTGTGAGTGTCTGCGTGTCTGTGTTTATGTGTGTCTGTGTGTGTATAGCACTGCGTGTGTGTGTGTGTGTGTGTGTGTGTGCGTGTGTGTGTGTGTGTGTAGGAGTGTCTGTGTGTGTATAGTGCTACGGGCGGTCACTTGTAATGTGACATGAACCCAAGGTCCCGGTTGAGGCCCTCCCTATGGGTATGGAACTTAGCTATCAGCCTCTCTCGGCCACTTTTCACTGCTGCTTGTCCCGAAGTCCACCTTGGAGGATGGTCACCCAAAGGTCCGAGGTCGAATGTCCTGGACCGCTGAAGTGTTCCCCAACTGGGAAGGAAGTTCCCTCCCAGTTGGGGAACCCTTCAGCAGTCCAGAATTCCCTCCCAGTTGGAGAACACTTCAGCGGTCCAAGACATTCAACCTCGGACCTTCGGGTGACCATCCTCCAAGGCGGACTTCAGGACAGGCAGCAGTGAAAAGTGGCCGAGCAGAGGCTGATAGCTAAGTTCAGTACCCATAGGGAGGGCCTCAACCAGGACCTTGGGTTCATGTCACATTACAGGTCACCGCCCATAGCACTATACACACACACACACAAACACACACAGACACTCCTATAACCACACAAACACACACAGGCACTCCTATACATACAGACACACATATACACAGACACGCACACAGACATTCACACACATCCTTACAGACACACACACTCCCACACTCACACATGCATCCTCTCAGAGACTTAGACCACTCTGGGTGGGTTGGTCTTCGGAGGGTTGGTGTGGACATGTTGGGCCGAAGGGCCTGTTTCCACACTGTCAGTAATCTAATCTAAATCTAATCTAATGTTACAATCTGTAAAAGAACTCCTTACTCCCACTCACTGTTTCCTGCCTGTGAGCCAATTCTTATATCCACGCCAATATACTACCTCCAATAGCACTGGCTGTTATGACTATTGCCTTTCCACTCAGGGCACAGATGCCCTGGAGAGTGGGTCAGAATGCTTCTGCCTCTCATACCCAGCAGCTTGCTGCACAAAATGGAGTCAGGATCAATCGGCAATAGCAAGAACTCGAACCATTCATTGTCCTGCTGTAAGATATGTTGGATCATTTTGTCTAAGGCCTGAAAGACTGCAGCACTGCTAAAGGAGAAAGTGTTTGAGCAATGTAAAACAGTGCATATTAACTGAATGGCAGCTTTTCACCCAGTAAAGGTTTGAGTTGTTTGCTATTGGCCATATTACACTTACTTGGGATTAAATAAAACTATATCATGGATTAAGTACAATTATGCAAATTATGTTGACAGAGAGCAGCTAATGTTTCCTGGAGGCAACAAAATGGACTCATTGTTTTCGTATGAACATCATCTGCAACGTTATTTGCGCTTTCAGCCTCGAATTTAAGTAGATGAATAGGTTACTTTAATGACCCACACCAACAGAGATCTTCTTCCCTCAATCATTAATGCCAGATGGCTGCTTTTTCTTGCATGATATTAAAAAATGGCTTTAATTCACAGTGTTGATTCTGCTGGTGAGTTAACACCGAGGAAAGAATTGTTTCTGTTTCTGAAAATTATTGAAGGAACTTTTTTTATGGCGATATGTGTCGCCGGTTCCAGAAAAGCAGATTGCTCTCCAGGTACAGAACATTGCCTTTAACAGTCTGTAATTATCACAAAGTATTCTCTGTTAATTGACTGATTCAGAAAGCTAAATATAATGACTACTTATTAATCATGGAAGGAGGTGTACAGTGGCAAGGCAACTGCAATAATTGCACTAACGATGGAGAAACGTTAATTAATGAAAAGAACAATGATGTAAAAAATTAGGTACATAATGTTTAGCCACTGATTTAATATGCTTTGGGAACTCATTAGTGTGCCTGGCAGCAATGGAGCACTGGAGATTGTTACAGCACCCATACTGTGAACCTCTTGCTCAGAGGCAAACATCAGCCTCTGGTGTTGCGGCTCACTCTGCTGAAAGTGTGAGAATGGTGGGATTTTCATTATCATTTCGTGGATGGAATTGTCAGCATGGACCGGAGCTTTTCAGTTACCGTGTGCAGTGGGTTCATCAGCTCAGCCTGATGAAGGGCTTATGCTCGAAACGTCGAATTCTCTATTCCTGAGATGCTGCCTGGCCTGCTGTGCTTTGACCAGCAACACATTTGCAGCTTTTTACTCATCAGCTCAGCCGGCCAGGCTAACGCAGGCAGACTGATACCAACAGCATGACTGACATCAGCTGAGGTTACTATGAAGGTCTCTCCTTCTCGGCTTCTCCCTTCACCTGAGGCATGATGACCCTCAGGTTAAACCACCACCCTTTGTTTTATTTCAAAAATATACTTTATTCATCAAAAAATCTTCATATATATCCATAGTCACTAGAGCAATTTGATTGTGTACAGTCTTTATATATGGAAAACAAACAAACCCAAGGCATTTCTTACATGTACAAGACTATATTTACATACATCTGAGGCACTGGGAGGGTCCAGTCACTGAATGGGCCCCCATTAAACTTTGTCAGAAAGACCTTAGATGATGTTCTTTGCCCACTGCGCCTTGACGGCAGCTGCCCCAAGCTTTATTGGGTCCCTTAGCACATAGTCCTGGACCTTGGAATGTGCCAGTCTGCAACACTTGGTCAGAGCCAACTACTTGCCCTGGAAGCCCAACAAGTTTCAGGCAAAATAAAAATCATCTTTCGGCAAGTAGATGCAGTCGATGTTTATCTCAGTGTGTGTCCCAGGGAACAGAACTTGGAGCTCCGAGTCCCATATCACGGAGCTGCCTGGGACGAAACTCAACAAAAGCCATTGCATCTTCTCCAGTCTTCCTTTGCTAAGGCACTTTCCAGAAAGAGATATGTGACAGTCTCTTACCCCATTGCTTCAAGGGCAGCGTGTGGTGGCACAGACTGATCAGGCAGACATGAAGGATCTCACAGATGATGCCCTTCTCACCACTACCTTTTGGAACCTTTCTGATTCCCATCCATTCATTGAGACTGCACTAATGATGTTGGTGTAGTGCTATCAGATCCAATTGCGGATTCCCTCTCCAAAGCCCATTTTGGAGAGCACATCCCTCATGTAGGGTGCAATATTCTGTCGAAGGCCTTCTTCTGGTTCAGGTTGATGAAGCAGGTATCCACCGTCCTGTCCTGCACGTAGACAATTGTATCCATGAAGAGTGCAAGGCTCTCAGAGATCGTCCAGCCTGGTACAGCACAGATTTGGTCTGGGTGAATCACCAACCCCAGAGCAGAGCTGACAGGATTTTGTAGTCTACATCCAGTGGTGAAAGGGTCACCAATTTCTAATTTCCTGCCTATCCCCCTTGTGGATGAGAGTGTTGATACCTCTCCTCATGGATTCACACATGCTACCTGACAGAAGCAAACTGTCATACAAATACACTAGTTCCTGGCCAATCAAGTCCCAAAGAGCTGAATACAACTCGTCAGTATGTCAGAATGAGATTACTCGACCAAGCTATCTCCTGCCTTCAGACTGCTGAATACAGAGCTCCCCTGCGCACCTTCTGGAAAAAGAAGGGTGAGCACGTCTCATCCTGCTACACGATGCAGACTCTGGACTGGAAGATTATCTTGGAGGCTTCAGAGGCAAACAGCGAGACCCCATCGTCTGCACCAGAGTGGGTTCTGCAGGCTTGCCTGGAGTTTTGCCAGTTCTCTTTCTCTCTTGCCTTCTGAACACCTTTGAGGATGAAGAATTTCTTCACATTTCCCTTGACTATATCCCACCAGTCCACTGGAGACTCGAAGAGGAGTTTCATGTATCTCCAACCTGTGTGATCCCTTATGAGATCTTCAATGTTTTCTGGGGTCAACAGTTTCACATTCAGCTTCCACGTTCCCTTGCAGGCCCAATGGTCATCCTGTTGGTGACAGTCAGCCAGCAGGGGGCAGTGATCAGAGAACACTAGCTTGACGTCAGTGGATCTGACGAAGAATGCTCAAGACCCAAACAGGAAATCTATTTTTGAGTAGGTAGACTTAGGTGGCTATGGCCAGGCATATCTACGCTGTGCTCTGTCTGCAGGGATGCTGAAATCATCGTGCAACTTGGCAACATTAACCATTCCCATCAGGAATCTGGACATGGCGTATGGATCGCCCATCAGCATCGACGATATAGTTGAATTCTCCAATCAGAATGACGGGCCTGGACTTTGTCAGCAGCAGTGGAAGCTCACTCTTTACCACAGGTGTACATGTTAATAAGATTCATGGCAGTGTTTCCATACATAATGTCTGCTACAAGGAGTCACCCGCTCACTACCTCCTTAATCTCGGAGATGGCGAAGTTGCCTCCTCGCAGCAGAATCCCCAGGCCATAGAAATGGAGACTGATTCTGCCCCACCCGCAACACTGCAGCAAGTCAAAGGTTTATGGACCCATTAACTTGACTATCTCCTGTAGCTGCTGAGCTGTGGTATTCCACACTCCTGTAGAAACAGATAGTCCATGTGGAAACAGATTGCATGGTAGATTTAATACCACACACATTAATGCTGGCAATTTTAAAACCCATTTTGAGAGTTTATACTTACCCATAAACCCAATGCTCATTCACCTACAGTCTTGTCACTGGGAAAGTCCCAGCATCCCTGTGGGGTGGATAAACTGTTGGACACTCTCTGCGCTGCAGTAGCCATCCTATTCCTCCCTGGGGGCAGTGCTGTGATCCAGTACCATCAGGGCAAGAGAGAAACCAACAAGGTCTGGGTCTGAGTTTAACAGAGGGGCTATCATGCTCTGCTCCTTATTTGGGGTGTTGCTGTTCCTGGTTGCCTGGAGCTGTGGTGTGTTGCTTTCCCCTTGGTTCCCAATAGCTAGAGGTTGAGTTTCACCGAACCTCTCACACCATCCGGAATTTCTGATTTGGAGGAGTGCTCCTCTCCTTCTCCCCCGTGGTGCTGTGCCTCTTTGTCTGTTGGTGGCCATTCCTCCACATGTCGTCATTGTCAGAGGAGCTGCTGGTATAGCCATCATGCTTCTTTCCAATTTGCCGTGGGCCTGTGTGGAGCTGACGCATTTTCCCTTTGTTGGTTGTTCCCCACCGATATCCACTCCCCTGCTTCTTCCGTTTCCTCCTCCTACTCCATTGACTCTGTCTGTAGAGGTGAAGGTTGGGTCCATTGCTGTGCTTCTGCACTGGCACCTTCTGACCATTTGAGCAGATGTGGCACCCTGCCATCCTGGACAGGCCTTGTACAGGTGATCTGCTTTCCTCCACAGATTGCAGCTCTTGAACTGTTTGCAGAGCTTAGTCAGGCGGCCCTCCCATTTGCGCCTCCTGCAGAGGGTCACTTTGCAGTCCACTGCCGTGTACACTGATGTCCTATAGGGTTCAATACATTTTGGGCTGCCCCTCATAGGTTAGGTAGCCTTGGCTGTCTCTGATCACGAAGCTGGGAGTGGCTGGGGCATGTTCCCACTGGCATCCACTTCAGGGTCACTGTGACCTGTGACTTGCTGGGCCAGATTCTGAAGGAGTCCACTACATCAGTGCTGCCTCCTTCCAGCTGGACGTACTTCTCCCAGGAGTAAACAATCGGTGGATATAGGGCCCAGAGAGAGTGTAGGACCATTGGACGAACAAAGAACTGGGGTCAAGATTAGAGTGGTGATGTAAAAGCACAGCAGGTCAGGCAGTATCCGAGGAACAGGAAAATCGATGTTTCAGGCAAAAGCCCTTCATCATGCTCCTCGGATGCTGCCTGACCTGCTGTGCTTTTCCAGCACCACTCTAATCTCCAGCATCGGCAGTAACCAGTTTTGCCTGGTCAAAGAGCTAGATAATGATCAGCCTAGGAGAATGAATAGCTACTAATGGGGATTATTAGTGGCTAACAATGGGTTGTATATAATATCATTTGCTCCATTCCTCCTCCCCTCCCCTATCTTCTGAATAAAACCTTTTTCTAGCTACCATCAGTAGGTTACTGGATGCAAAACATTAACTTTGATTTCTCTCCACAGATGCTGCCAGACCTGTTGAGCTTTTCCAGCAATTACTGCTTCTGTTCCTAAATATAGATTTAAGTTTTGTGGCAGAATATAACAATATCCACAGAGACAAAATTAACTTTTAAGTCGTGATAGAGTGATGTAACTTTCAGCATCTCCTTTTGTGCAGAAGGCAGAAATTCATTAGAAGCATTAAGTACTCAAGAAGCAGCACTTTGTCACAGCAGGTTTTCAGGCAGGCATTAGAAGGGAAATCAGAAACCACTTCATTTCAGCCGTCTGCTGAAACGATAATTTTAACGGCCTTCTAATTACTTAGCTTGCGCGCTCTTTGAATCAAAGTCAGAGGCAGGCTGCACAGCAGATTTTTTATCTCCTCACGTTGCTGTATTCTGGCCTTTGCTGTCGCCAGGTGCACTGTCAACAGGAGGGGAAACCATGGGCAAAAAAATAAAACAATACCAGGGCCCCTGCCGTGTCACTGCCAGAGGGCAGGTTATAGGGGTTCTCAGTGAAGGCTGCAGAATGAGCCACCTGCTCATCCAGGTGAGCACAGGCTGGAGAGACAGAGAGGAAACTGGGATATGGTTTCCTGCTTCCAGCCCCCATTTACTTCATAAAGCTGGAAGGATCTTTCAACTACTTCACAGACCATTTCTGCTCAACACACTAAGTGACCAGTTTCCTTAATTGTACTGAGATATCCATTAAATCGAAAGCACTGAAATAAATAAGTGACCCTGTAAGCACTGCTTTAAAGTAGAATATAATAAATCCATACTGCTTCCTCTATGATAAAGTGTATGCAATGTAAACATTCTGTTTGTGTTTACCTACCAAAATATTACAATTCAAATATAAACATGAAACTATTTACATCATTTATAAAGATTTTCATTTCTAATACACTTTAGTTACAGTAAGTAAAAGCATCCAGTGTTTACACTGGTTGTGAGCAAGGCTGGAGAAGAAACTCTCACCATTTCGTTGTTCATTTGCAGCTTCCCCCATTCTCTGAGTCCCATTGTAATTTGTCCTGTGATGTCAGTCATGGTTCAACTGCTAGAAATCATGACTTTTTAAAGTCACAAGGTTGTGGATTCGAGTCTCAATCTCGGGGATATTCCAATGTAGGGCTGACCACATGCTTCCCTGCCAGAAATGAGACATTAAGCCCAACTCTATCCGCACCCTTCGTGAATATTGAAGATCCACTTTTGTGTTGACCAATAGTCATCCATCATTTCACATCATTAACACATTGCAGTTTCCTGCACACTAACTGCCTTGTGTCTACAATTCAAAGGTACTTCATTGGCTGTGGCTCAGTGGTTAGCACTGCTGCCTCACAGTGCTAGGGACCCAGGTTCAATTCTCACCTCAGGCAACCATCTGAGTGGAGTTTGCACATTCTCCCTGTGTCTGGGTGTCCCAGTTTCCACCCACAGTCCAAAAATGTGCAGATAGGTGAATTGGCCATGCTAAATTGCCCATGGTGTTGGGGAATGGGGCTGGGTGGGTTGCTCTTCAGAGAGTCAGTGTGGACTTGTTGGGCCAAAGGGCATGTTTCCACACTGTAAGTAATCTAATCTTATATAAATGTAATTCTTTATAGGACCATGTGTTATGTGAAAGATACTGTAAAAGGGCAGGTTGCTTTTTTTCACAAGGGCTTGGCTTAATGTGTGCATATTATTTTTCCCATGAGGAATATAAAACTATATTTAAACAAAATGTATGAACTATTATTGGAGTGCTGAAATTAAATGTAATTTCACAGCAATTGAAAGGAATACATTTGTAAATGTGTCATAACGAATGTTTATTATAAATTAATAACCCATGTTACTCAACATTACTAAATTTACACATTAATTGCACTTGGTAGTTTAACAAAAATATTGTAAATGATTCCAGTGATATTACAATAGTTTTACCAAAAGATGTTAATCATCTATTGTCATAGTCTATCTGCATTATTAACAATAATGATATTAGCATTCAATTAAAAAGAAAATGAAATTTATGCACATATGTACTCATTTAGAGTACAGTATCATTTTTTACTGTTTATGATGGTGGCCACTAATTCAAGCCTTATTCACTGTCATTAAGTAATGTTTAGGTGTGTGTAAAGAGAAAGATAGAATTGTACCATAATAGGCATTATGGTGCAATGTGTTAATTGTATAGTTTCCTCATCAACCTGTTCAGAGATGTTGTGACATAGTCCTGGATCAGATGGGATTCAAACCCTGGCTTCCTGGTACAGAGATTTGGGCTGTGAATATTGGAATTATCTTCAGGCAGTGGTCTTTATTCGGGTACTCACCTTTGCTAATATATATAGTGGTGTTGACCCTTGCTTTGTAGGAAAAGATCTGTGATTTAAGTCCTGCCTGCTCTGGAGGTGCATTATAACATGTCTGACCAAGTTGCTTAGGAAACTACCTTCTACAATTACCACACAAAAAAAATTATAGATACAGGAGCATGGAAGGATTTTGTGATGTACTGATATTGTCCCCATCTCTGGAGCAGAAGGTCTGGGTTCAAGACATACCTACCACATATCCAAACAGATTGATTTAAAAATATTATTTACCTACAGGGTGGACTGAAAGTATTCTTAAACCTGGAAATCAGAAATTAAAACAGAAATTGCTGGAAAAACTCAGTAGGTTTGGCAGCATCTGTGGAGCGAAATCAGCGTTAACGTTATCTTTGAAAGTGTCCTTGTTGGCTATTTAAAAACATCTGGAAACTAAAAGGTAGCATCAACCACAAAAAAATCAAAAAGCTGTCAGATTATCAGAAGAAACTAAATGGTTTGATAATATCCTGCAGAGAGGGATTCGTGTCTTTGCAACTCCTGCATGTCACACCAGGCCTATACCAGGCTGGTTGATTTTTACCTGCCCACTGAAGTGATCTAATCAGCTTTTCATTTGCATGAGATCAATACACATAGGATCAACGAAGGAGCACAGGAACACTGCGCAGTTTATTCAGATTAAAACTTCAAAAATATGAAAACCAAACACAACTTGTCACAAATGTCCTTCAAGGATTCACTGAAACTTCCATAAACAAGATACTGACAAAGGAGACTTGGTTAATCATTGTTTAATATTCTTTAATTCAATAGTGGTTGTGTTACTAGGAGGTAGATCAAAGAGAGTGACTGTATCTCCACTATGGATCTAATAGTAAAACTGTTGCCCATGGCACGTGGATTTACAGTTGATCTGTATACCTGTCTCTCTCTCTCTCTCTCTCTCTCTTCTCTCTCTCAAGTCATGATTTGGAGATGCCGGTGTTGGACTGGGGTGTACAAAGTTAAAAATCACACAACACCAGGTTATAGTCCAACAGGTTTATTTGGAAGCACACTAGCTTTCGGAGCGATGCTCCATCATCAGGTGGTAGTGGAGGGCTCAATCCTAACACAGAATTTATAGCAAACATTTATAGTGTGGTAATGCCCCAACCCAGACAGACACACACAGACAGACAGACAAAAACCCACATGCACACATATATTTGGTGGGGTGAATTTGTACTTGTAGGGTTACATTGTACTCTGCTCAAAAACTGCATGCATTCATCTGCTATGTGGGTCTTTGTCTGTCTGTGAGTGTGTGTCTGTCTGGGTTGGGGCATCACCACACTGTAAATGTTTGCTATAAATTCTGTGTGTTAGGATTGAGCCCTCCACTACCACCTGATGAAGGAGCGTCACTCCAAAAGCTAGTGTGTTTCCAATTAAACCTGTTGGACATAACCTGGTGTTGTATGATTTTTAACTCTCTCTCAAGTGTTTACTAGCCTTAGTGGAGTTGATTACAATGTTCAGATATGAACTTATATGAGATTTGACAAGGAAGACAAAGGAGCTTTACATTTGCTTCTTTTTCATGAGGTTTGAGTTGTAAAATTAGGTTACGGTATTTAACCCTTACTTGCATTTGACAGTATAGAACGTTTTCCCATAGCAATATGAATCTCCCAGTTGTAAATCCATTTCCAATAATTTGGTTATTGTTCACTCTCAGGATGTCAGATCTTCAGTTTCTTATACCTTCGCTGAGTACCCATCTCCCCATCCCAAACGAATAATTTATTTTCCTCATTCAAGGCATTTGAGCAGCATTTATTGACCACCCATAACTGCCTTGGAGGAGATGGTGGTGAGTTGCCTCCCTGAACCACAGCAGTCCTTGGAGTTGCAGGGATATGCAAAGATAGAGTGGAAGAGAATGAAATAGGGTGATCCAGGGTGGAGTGGAGGAGAGTGGAGCAGGATAGACTGAGATGGTAATCAACAGGCCATGTAGTCTTCACATGGGAGCAGTGTGCCCACTCCATCCCATACCTGCTACACCTCCTCACAACCAAAAACCTGCAAATCGGAGGGAGTTTCCCCCAAACCTGGGAACTGACATTCACACCCCTGACTGAAGATGAGCGATGAAATATTTAGAGCTAAGATTAGAAGCTTTCTCACTCAAAGGGTTGTGAAACTTCACAGCTATTTACATTCAGTTGTAAGGAATATTCAAGACAGAGCTTAGTGGTTTTTTGATCACTAAGGGTATAGAGGAATTTAGGGAGTGGGCAGAAAAATGGAGTTCAGCTGGATTAGTCAATGTTATATTGAATGACTGTTCAGTCTCAAAGGGCCAAGTGGCTTCACTCCTGTTATTATCAATATTTTTATATTGTCATGACTCACAATTTTGCAAGAGGGAGAATGGTAGTTGATAATAATAATGAATTCTGACTACATATCTAAATTTCCAAACACCAAAACATTCATAATCTTACTACTCCTTTGTTTGTCCCTTAAATATAAATGCAGGTCACAAATTTATCAGACACGTGTGTACAAGCCGTCTGTACTAAATTGTCATTAGCCAAACTGCCCATTCAACACTTAATTGCAGTGTAGCGCAATTAGCAAACGAGAAGCTGGTTACGCCAAATTAACTACAAGTTCAAATGAAAAGTGCTCAGCTGGGAGCAATCTGGTTTAGCTCGACTCCTGTATAGAACAAACACAACCTGATGCAGTGAAATGATTTAGCATGAGACTTCTTAACCAGCGCATTTTATTTTTGCTAACTCCTGAACCTTTCCCATATTTCAGGTGGAATATTCTGGGTGCTCAAGGATCTCTCCTGAGCCATTTCATTGAACCAATCTACCTGCAAAGCATTGTGCTGGGAAGCACGCACCGTGTTGGTCACCTTTCCCGTGCGTTGTGCCAGCGGCTGGAGGATGTTGTTCAGCTGCCACCACCTTATCGATACAACCAGCCTCTCCTCAGTGGTATGTTATCAGTCTTATAACAGTTAGTGACTGTCTGGCCTCATTGCAGCCTGTGATGTGCAGCCTATCCGATCTCTGTGCATTGACTTTGTCCTCCTTTAAAAAAAAGCTAGGCATCCAATGAAATAAAGATTAAGGAGAATACTGTGTGCAGTTCTGGTCTCCCTGCTATATAAAGGATGTTGTGAAATTTGAAAGTGTTCCGAAAAGATTTGCAAGAATGTTGCCAGGGTTGGACGGTTTGAGCTATAGGGAGAGGTTGAATAAACGGGGGCTATTTTCCCTGGCGCATCAGAGGTTGAGGGGTGACCATATAGAGGTTTATAAAAATGGAGGGCATTAACAGGGTAAATAGACAAAGTATTTTCCCCATGATAGGGTAAATAGTTAAGGTCTTTTCCCCAGGATAGGAGAGTCTAAAACTAGAGTGCATAGGTTTAAGATGAAAGGGGGAGAATTTAAAAGGAACCTGAGGGGCAACTCTTGCAGGGGATGGTGCATGTATGGAATGAGCTGTCAGAGGAAGTGGTATAATTACAACATTTAAAAAGCATCTGGATGAGTATCTGAATAAGAGGGGTTTGGAGGGATATGGGTCAAATGGATCTAGATTAGGTTAGGATATCTGGTTGGCAAGACAAGTTGGGCCGAAGGTTTGTTTCTGTGCTGTACATCTCAATGACTATGAGCCATGTTTGCACTGTGCTAGATCAGAATAACCCATATGGAATCAAGGAATATTAAGGATTGAGGTATTATAAACCTAAATGAATTGCCTCTAAAACAAACACAGAATATACTGGAGAAACTCAGCAGATCTGGCAACATCTGCCGTGAGAGAAACAAAATTAACATTGACTTCACAACTGAAGAATGAGCCAAAGAATGGCGGGTGGAGTTCCATTCTGATAAATATGAGGTGTTGCATTTTGGTAAGACAAACCAGGGCAGCACTTACACAATTAATAATAGAGCTTTAGGGACTATTGTCGAACAGAGAGACCTAGCAATGTAGATACATAATTCTTTGAAAGTGACGTCACACATAATCAGGGTGGTGAAGAAGGCACACTTGTCTTCATCTGTCAGAGCACTGAGTATCGGATTTGAGACATCATGTTGTGGCTGGAAGACCTCGTTTGGAGAGGTGCATTCAATTCCTGTTGCCCGACCACAGGAAGGATATAACTAAACTTGGAAAGAGTGCAAAAAAGAATTACAAGATGTAACTGAGACTGGAGGTTTAAGTTATAAAGGGAGGCGTGATAGTCTGGGTAACTTTTCCTTGGGGCGTAGGAGGCTAAGGGCGATCATGTAGAAGTTTATAAAATCCTGAGGAGCATGGATAAGCTGAATAGCTAAGGCCTATTGCCCAAGGTAGGGGAGTCAAAAACTCGAGGGCTTAGGTTTAGGATGAGAGGGGGAAAATTTGAAAGGGAACTGAGGGATGACCTTTGCACATAGAGGGTGGTGCGTGTATGGAACAAATTGTCAGAGGAAGTGGCAGAAGTGAGTACAATAACAACATTTAAAAGACATTTAGACTGATATATGGATAGTGAAGGTTTCAAGGCATATGGGCCACGCGCAAGAAAATGGGACTATTTCAGTTGTGGAAACCTGGTCAGCATGGACAAAGTTGGACACAAGGGTCTGTTTCTGTGCTGTATGACTCCATAACTCCGGTTCTGAAAAACTCGAACCAGACTTAAAATCATAGCTCTCCTTTTCTCCCTGCAGATGCTGAGTTTCTCCAGTATTTCCTGTGTTTGTTTCCAATGTTCAGCCGCCACAATATTTTGCTTTAGCATGAATAGCATCTAAAGCCGTGTCAGTTCATGTGTTCTGCAATGTTTTGCACTGGTTCAAGACATTAATTCACCTGAATTTGGTGCTGTCCACTTACACCAGCCATAAGGAGAAAGTGAGGACTGCAGATGCTGGAGATCAGAGCTGAAAAATGTGTTGCTGGAAAAACGCAGCAGGTCAGGCAGCATCCAAGGAGCTGAAGAAGGGCTTATGCCCGAAACGTCGATTCTCCTGCTCCTTGGATGCTGCCTGACCTGCTGCGCTTTTCCAGCAACACATTTTTGAGCCCTTACACCAGCCAAAGCCTGGTTTGAAGATACAAGGTTTAAATTTGTGCACTTGTTTGCAGAGGCTTTTCCAATGATGCTCATTTTTTTAAAGCTTGCCAGCAGCTTTAGGGACATCTTAAAACAATAGAGTAGAAATACTACCCCTGTAATTTTAAGTTAAGAATAGATGCCAGATAGATATTATCTGCAACTACAATGTATTTGGAACCGTTCGATATGGAACTATATTGTTCTATATGGAACTCTATGGAACTGTTCTATATTTGGAACTATGTGACAAAGTGTCATATATTTATAGATTCTACTGACCTCATGCAACTGCTTAGTTTATTGAACAAATGTGAATTGACCTTATTGTCACTCAATGTTCACCCAAATTTAAAATGGAAAGACATTTTAAAACCATTGTTCTGAATTGTTTCTGCCACTATGAAACATGACAGTTATTCTCTTTTCATGTAAAATTGTCATGTCGTGGTACCAGCCCACTGAGCTTTCCCAGCTTCCACCCTATCATAGGAATACTGCAAGGATGAGGAATTGGATGGCCCCAAGGAGATGAGAAATCTGGCACCTCAGGGATTGGACCTCCATGGGAATTAGTGGCTGCCCACAACAATCCTTCCCCACCCTGACACTATCACTATTCCAGCAGCAACCTCTTCTGGAGTATCATTGCTCAGAGGGGAATCTGGCTTGCCAATCAGACTAGTCGCAGGATGGGAATCCTGTGTCATTAAAACTCTACAGCATACATGGAAAACAGGATTTCCAGACTCCCAGAATGTAACTCCTTCCCTCCATTCACAGGACCCATGCTGGTAAATGACAGAGTTGTCAAGTCAGTTAAATGGGTAAAAAATGAGGTCTGCAGATGCTGGAGATCACAGTTGAAAATGTGTTGCTGGTTAAAGCACAGCAGGTCAGGCAGCATCCAAGGAATAGGAAATTCGACGTCAGGAATGAGGAGAGGGTGCCAGGCAGGCTAAGATAAAAGGTAAGGAGGAGGGACTTGGGGGAGGGGCGATGGAGATGTGATAGGTGGAAGGAGGTCAAGGTGAGGGTGATAGGCCTGAGTGGGGTGGGGGCGGAGAGGTTAGGAAGAAGATTGCAGGTTAGGAGGACGGTGCTGAGTTGAGGGAACCAACTGAGACAAGGTGGGGGGGAGGGGAAATAAGGAAACTGGAGAAATCTGAGTTCATCCCTTGTGGTTGGAGGGTTCCCAGGCGGAAGATGAGGCGTTCTTCCTCCAACCGTCGTGTTGTTATGTTTTGCCGGTGGAGGAGTCCAAGGACCTGCATGTCCTCGGTGGAGTGGGAGGGAGAGTTAAAGTGTTGAGCCACGGGGTGGTTGGGTTGGTTGGTCCGGGCGTCCCTGAGGTGTTCTCTGAAGCGTTCCGCAAGTAAGTGGCCCGTCTCCCCAATATAGAGGAGGCCACATCGGGTGCAGCGGATGCAATAGATGATGTGTGTGGAGGTGCAGGTGAACTTGTGGTGGATATGGAAGGATCCCTTGGGGCCTTGGAGGGAAGTGAGGGAGGAGGTGTGGGCGCAAGTTTTACATTTCCTGCTGTTGCGGGGGAAGGTGCCGGGAGTGGAGGTTGGGTTGGTGGGGGGTGTGGACCTGACGAGGGAGTCACGAAGGGAGTGGTCTTTGCGGAACGCTGATAGGGGAGGGGAGGGAAATATATCCCTGGTGGTGGGGTCCGTTTGGAGGTGGCGGAAATGACGGCGGATGATACGTTGTATGCGGAGGTTGGTGGGGTGGTAGGTGAGAACCAGTGGGGTTCTGTCTTGGTGGCGGTTGGAGGAGCGGGGCTCAAGGGCGGAGGAGCGGGAAGTGGAGGAGATGCGGTGGAGGGCATCGTCCATCACGTTTGGGGGGAATAATCGGTCCTTGAAGAAGGAGGCCATCTGGGCTGTGCGGTGTTGGAACTGGTCCTCCTGGGAGCAGATGCAGCGGAGACGAGGGAATTGGGAATATGGGATGGAGTTTTTACAGGGGGCAGGGTGGGAGGAGGTGTAGTCCAGATAGCTGTGGGAGTCAGTTGGTTTATAGTAGATGTCTGTGTTGAGTCGGTCGCCTGAGATAGAAATGGAAAGATCTAGGAAGGGGAGGGAGGAGTCTGAGACAGTCCAGGTGAATTTGAGGTCAGGATAGAAAGTGTTAATAAAGTTGATGAACTGTTTAACCTCCTCGTGGGAGCACGAGGCAGCGCCGATACAGTCATCGATGTAGCGGAGGAAAAGGTGGGGGGTGGTGCCAGTGTAGTTGCGGAAGATGGACTGTTCCACATATCCTACGAAGAGACAGGCATAGCTGGGGCCCATGCGGGTGCCCATGGCATCTCCTTTAGTTTGGAGGAAGTGGGAGGATTGAAAAGAGAAGTTATTCAGGGTGAGGACCAGTTCAGTCAGTCGAAGGAGGGTGTCAGTGGAAGGGTACTGGTTGGTGCGGCGGGAAAGGAAGAAGCGGAGGGCTTTGAGTCAGTTAAATGACCTTGCATTCATATTTTATCATCATCAAATCTTCATGGTTAGGACTGACATTTTAAAGATAATAGAAAAAAATTATGCTCTTCAGTAACAGTGTGCACAGTCTGGCAGCTAAAAGCATTAAAATGAAATTCTAACTTGTCTATTGATTCTGTTTGGTAACATAGCCAATTCTTTCTCTTTCCCTCAATATTGAAGAACTTGACCTGGAGATTAATTTTCACACACTTACTTACATTCTTGTCATCTAAAGTTGTTCTCTTTCAGATATTGCACATTTCTTAACTTAATAACAAGTTTGATTATCTAACATGTTCCCTGATTTTGCAATATTATTTGAAGCACAGAATAAGAGTTCTATTTTTATTCTCAATCTCTCCCAGTTCTTAAAGTTCCTTGGTCCCAATGACCTCATCAACATCCCTCATGGTGTGCTCTGAAGCACAATTCTATACCTAGACATGAGACACCTTCTTACATTTGTACAGATTTCTGGCCAGCAACTTAACTGAGAACTGAAGTAAGTCATCCAACAGTGGCAAATTCAAGTTAACCTCCAACTCAAAACTTAGAATAAAGGAACTCAACTGCAGAAGCTGCACCAAGTTACCATACCCTCTACTGGCTTTTCTCTGTGTGGGATGTAATAACTTGGCAATTTTCATCCACCTGAGGAAATAACGCTGCATACAGGTAGATAATGACTATTATACAGGTAGACAACCCTTTATCCGAAATCTTGAAATCTGAAAAGTTCCAAGGTCCAAAGGTTTTCTTGTGAAGTATTTTTCTCATTAACAAGGTTGTTTGGCGTGCAAACAGTTAACCAAAGTCAACACCCACTCAATGCGTGTCACTCAGATGAAATGTCGGGAGGGGAGAGGCATGGCCCAGCATGGCAGGCCTCAATTCTGTCTCAAGGCCTGTTTTACTCAGTGAGTCTGCTCCTCCTGTAAGATTTTTTAAAATTTCACCATCAAACCATCACTTATTCTGAAATTCGAAAAATTCTGAATTCTGAAAACCAGCTGGTCCCGAGCATTTTGGATAAAGGATTGTGCACCTGTATAACTTAACTCTGGAAACTCTGTGTTAAAAGTAAAATAAACACAAGGCTGAAATTTAGAATTTCACTTTTATGTTTTTAGCTGCCAGACTGTGCACACTGTTGCTGAACGGCATAATTTTTCTCTATTATTTTTAAAATGTCAGTCATTAACTTCTTAATTTAAGTTTAATTTGCATTTTAGAGATAATTGCTTACTTAGACAGAAGCCAATTTAATGAAGCATTGGTACTTGGGCAAAGAACACAATTTGGAAATATTAGGCACATGGTTTCTTAATGTTGTGGTGAACCAATGAAATGACAGGATTGTTGAATGGTTATTGAGTATGTCAATTTCATAAAACAGACTTTCATTTTAATCTGTTTCCTTTTGTGTGTTTTATTAACAGCAAATTTTGTCAGAACCCTTTGAAATATTTAATTCTAACAAATCTTGACACTGCGTTTCCCAGCATTCAGCATCATGATAATCTCTGAATAGAGACAGGTGACTTGTCATTGCAGCACAGTTACGTTGGCAGTCACTGTTGCCATCAAAATAGAACAGGTCAACACAAAGGGAAATAGCATACCCTGTCAGCAGAATCTGATATAGCATAGAAAGCCTGTCCAGTTTTTAAATATATCACCTAATCTTGTCAGCATTTATTCCCAATTCCTAATTACCCTGAGTACCACAGAATGGTTTACAAAGCCATAAACGCATGGAATGTGTTGCCAGTGGTGGTGGTGGAAGCAGAGTCATTGGGGACATTTAAGCGACTGCTGGGCATGCACATGGATAGCAGTGAGTTGAGAGTGCATAGGTTAAGTTATTATATTTTACATTAGGATTAAACCTTGGCACAACATCGGGGGCCAAAGGGCCTGTTCTGTGCTGTACTTTTCTATGTTCTATGTTCTAAAGACCAGTCAAGAGTCAACCAAGAATGTAGCATGAGCCAAACAAGAGGACAGGTTTCCTTCCCTAAAGTGTGTCAGTGAGTCAGTGAGGTTTCTATCAGAATCCAACAATGTCATGATCATTTTTAATGACATTTGCATGTTACAATCCGAGGTGGATGGGTTCTAGGTTGTTTGGCTTTAGGTTTCGGATTTTTTATCTTTTCTTTTAATCTCTAAGGTGGGGGAGTTCAAAATGAGGGGGCAAATTTTTAAAGTGAGAGGAGAGAGTTTTAAAAAGGACAATTAGGGGCAACGTTTTTTACACAGAATGGCTCGTGTGTGGAATGAACTTCCAGAGGAAGTGGAGGACGCAGGTACGGTTGCAACATTGAAAGAACATTTGGATAAGTACATGAATAGGAAAGGTTTGGAGGGATACGGGCAAGTGGGACTAGTTCGGTTTGGGAACATGGTTGATGTGAACTAGTTGCACTGAAGGGTCTGTTCCCATGCTGTATGACTTTATTCCCATCTAAGTCAAAACCCTCCAGCTCTGGTGACTTAAGATTAACTGCAAAGGAGTGGATTCTTACTTGATTTATTTTTTAGAAGGCAGAGTTTAAAGAGTGATCTTTGATTTTTTTTAACAAGAAGATGGTTAAAACTTCTCTTTTTTTGACTGATTTCCTTTTGATTTCTTTTTCCCCTTCGTGACAACGCCATGGGTTTTGAAGAGTGCTCTTTGATACTAAACTGGGAGGAATAACTGATTCTGACAATTTGACAGTATGAAGGAGCTGAATTAACATCAGTCATTACCCAAGCCTTTTATTAAAACTTACAGTCATGTTAATTCAGCTTAGTCTCACTGTCAGCCTCAGTAATTCCTCAGAGTCAGTCTCTACCAAAACCATTCAAGAAGCCACTTACCTGGCGTTTTTTTACAGTTTTGACGAGCTAATGTGCATTTTACATTTAAATTGTGCACTTGGCTCCTTCCCCATCGGCTGCAACTAACATATTATCTTCACGATCGACTCTGGTCTGACAGCAACAAAGATTTGACAGCTCCTCTCCTGGCCTGCTCCTGATGCACAGTAGCACTGGGTGGCTTACAAGTATGAGCATAGGAATATTGACTGACCCGTAATGATCTCCAGATATATACAGCATGTCCCAAACAATTAGTATTCCTTGTTTAGCACAATGCATACACTTTCCACACACCCCGGCCCTGATCCCCCAAACCTGAACCATATCATCTCCCCTGAAAATGGAAAAAATAGATTTTATTTTCAAAGCTGAGGATTCCTCCCTTACTCAACTAGACGATCAAATGGATTACTCATGCCATGGGTCACCTACAGTGTCTACCATTTACAAGAGCTGAGGTGTGCCCTCACCAAAAGCAGATTGAGTTTCAAGGAATTCAATTGTACAAGCCTTTCCTAGAGATCCATCATTCTCCGGGGAAATGAATAGAACATAGAACAGTACAGCACAGTGCAGGCCCTTCGGCCCTCAATGTTGTGCCTATCTTTTTTCCTATTCTAAGATCAAACTAAACGACATACCCTACATTTTACTATCGTCTATGTGCCTCTCCATGTGTCATTTAAATGTCCCTCAAGTATCTGACTCTACTACCACCACTGACGGTGCATTCCACGCGCCCGCCACTCTCTGCGTGAAGAACCTACCTCTGACATCTTCCCTAAACTTTCCTCCAGTCATCTTAAAATTATGCCCCCTCGTGATAGCCATTTCTACCCTGAGGGAAAAAAAAATTCTGGCTATCCACTTTATCTGTGCCTCTCATCATCTTGTACACATCTATCTAGTCACCTTTTATCCTTCTTCGCTCCAATGAAAAAGTCTTAACTCTGTCAACCTCTGTCCATAAGACATGCCCTCCAGTCCAGGCAGCATCCTGGTAAATCTCCTCTGCACCCACTTTAAAGTTTCCACATCCTTCCTATAATGAGGCAACCAAAACTGAAGGCAATATTCCAAGTGTGGTCTAACCAAAGTATTATAGAGCTGCAGCATAACCTCACAACTCTTAAACTAAATCCCCCTGCTAATGAAAGCCAGTGCACCATAAGCCTTCTTAACGATCCTATCAACTTGGATGACAACTTTGAGGGATCTATGAACATAGACTCCAAGATCCCTCTGTTCCTCCACACTGTCAAGAATCCTACCTTTAACCCCGTAATCTGCATTCAAATTCAACCTTCCAAAATGAATCGCTTCACACTTTTCTAGGTTGAACTCCATCTGCCAGTTCTCAGCCCTGCTCTGCATCCTATCAATATTCCATTGCAACCTACAACAGCCATCCATACTATCCAGAGCTCCACCAAATTTATGTCATCAGCAAACTTACTAACCCATCCTTCCACTTCCTCATCTGAGTCATTTATAAAAATCACAAAGAGCTGAGTCGCAGAAGAGGTCCCTGTAGAACACCTCTGGTCACCAAGTTCCAGGTTGAATACTTTCCATCAGCTACCACGCTCTGTCTTCGAAGGGCCAACCAATTCTGTATCTAGACAGCCAAATTTCCCTGTATCCCATGCATCCTTACTTTCTGAATAAGCCTAATTTTGGGAACCTTATCAAACGCTTTGCTAAAATCCATGCACACCACATCCACTGCTCTACTTCCATCTGTATGTTTTGTCACATCCCCAAATAATTCTATAAGGCTTGTGAGGCACGAACTGCCACTCTCAAAGCTATGCTGACTATTTCTAATCAAACTATGCTTTTCCAACTGATCGTAAATCCTGTCTCTCAGAATCCTTTCCAATAATTTGCCCACCACTGATGTAAGACTGACTGTTGTGTAATTCCCAGGGTTAAGTCTATTCCCTTTCTTGAACAAGGGAATAACATTTGCCACCCTACAATCATCTGGTACTACTCCAGTGAACAGTGAGGACACAAAGGTCAGAATAGAGGAGAGTAACAATGGAAAATCTGTGTTGAGAACCACGCATTTCTGCGGTTGATTAATTATGTGAACACAGATAACAGCATCAGAAAACAACATTGTGGTTCATCCAGCTGATCTCATGGCTTAAGAAAAGCCACATTATATTCTATTACCCTTCCATCTAGTCTTCCATTAAAATATTGCCAAACTCTCTTTTCAATTTGCAACAAAGTCTATCTCCACTATTTCCTGGGAAAATCCATTTCGTGCATTCAGCATCATCTATTTATATACTGAGAAGGTCAACCTCAAGAGAGACTAGACAATTTTTTCATGCCTTTTAACCTCAGTAATGATTAAAATCACTGACATTCTGCAGGTCACCAATGTGGTAGAGGAAACAAAGAGAAAAAGAGACGTACATGAACAGAGAGAAATCAGGAATTTGTAATAGTTTATATGGAATTTAGCCATCAATCATCAGATTGTGATGGATGACATCAAACTCTACTCTATTCGCCTCTGCCAATGTTGTTTAATAATGCAGACTTGGCCTAGAGGGCAAATATACCTTCTACCTTTATTCAGAACCATCACCTTCCCATTGCCAGTCATCATATGCCTCACTCTCCTTCCCCCTGAATGAATGGAGGGAGTTGAAGCCAAGACCAAAGAATGGCTGGGACCAGAAAGCTAAGTTAAAGTAGGCATGATGTGGAGGTGGGCAGCATGCTCCCAGTTCCTCCTCATTGTTTGCCAGTCCCTAAATAGAATACATCTAGATTAGAAACTGAATTTTATTTCAAGCCTTATTTTTCTCCAGTAACTAGCAGAGACATTGAAATATGCCAACATTCTTGTTTAAAGAATGATAAGGTTCAATGCCTTCTTCCAGTCCAACTTTTCATATCCATATCATTTTAACAGAACTTGCACTCAAATATGGTAGGACTGATGTGACAGGCTCCTGTAAACGGGAGATGCAGCAGATCGAGGGAATGGAGATCGGACGCGTTCAGAAATGAAAGCACCTGATCAGGGCAACATTTGGAGGTGGCATCTGCAATGGAGGGCTGAAGTCCCATTTCTGGGGTTAAAAGAGGCCATGAAAAACTAATTCTGAGTTTTCTGACTCAAAGCCAGACAGGTGCCAACAATACACTGAATTTCTCTTTGCACGTTTAAACACTTTTTAGTCATCCCATTGATTTTAATTACAAATCATTCAAGAGGTAATCACAAGTTATATTCTACATCACAAATTGAACTGGAAAACCACTGAATTTCCAGCAGCACCAGTGAAAGGAAGAGTTAAGAGCAACTGAGCGACCTCTCCTCGTTAGAATCCTTTTTAAGTGATATTTGCCTTTCTCAAGGTTTTAAAAGGCAAACTGCATTCCCTCAAGATGTGTTCACTCTATTAAAATGTTTCCAAACAAATTATAACATGAGTGAGGCTCATGGGAAGCTGATTTGGGTTGCACATTCCAGTGGTCGCTGTGAACCAAGGATTGTCAAACTGCTCTGTTAACACATAGTTAACGCACAGCCCAAAACTCTCTTTTCAATTTGTAACACCATCTATCTCCAGTATTTCCTAGGAAAATCCATGCACATACTGAGGAGGTCAACAGACAGGTTTTTCAGACTGGAGGCCTGTGACCAGTGGAGTGCCACAAGGATCGGTGCTGGGTCCTCTACTTTTCATCATTTATATAAGCGATTTGGATGTGAGCATAAGAGGTATAGTTAGTAAGTTTGCTGATGACACCAAAATTGGAGGTGGACAGCGAAGAAGGTTACCTCAGATTACAACGATATCTTGATCAGATGGGCCTATGGGCTAAGACGTGGCAGATGGGTGGCACGGTGGTACAGTGGTTAGCACTGCTGCCTCACGGTGTCAGAGACCCGGGTTCAATTCCCGCCTCAGGCGACTGTCTGTGTGGAGTTTGCACATTCTCCCCGTGTCTGCGTGGATTTCCTCCCACAGTCCAAAAATGTGTAGGTTAGGTGAATTGGTCATTCTAAATTGCCCATAGCGCCAGGTGTAGGGGAATGGGTTTGGATGGGTTGCGCTTTGGTGGGTCAGTGTGGACTTGTTGGGCCGATGGGCCTGTTTCCACACTGTAAGTAATCTAATCTAAAATGTGAGGTGCTGCATTTTGGGAAAGCAAATCTTAACAGGACTTATATACCTGATGGTAAGGTCCTAGGGAGTGTTGCTGAACAAAGAGACCTTGAAGTGCGGGTTCATAGGTCCTTGAACGTGGAGTCGCAGATAGATAGAATAGTGAAGAAGGCATTTGGTATGCTTTCTTTTATTGGTCAGAGTATTGAGTACAGGAGTTGGGAGGTCATGTTGCAGCTGTACAGGATATTGATTAGGCCACTGTTGGAATATTGCATACAATTTGGTCTCCTTCCCATTGGAAAGATATTGTGAAACTTGAAAGGGTTCAGAAAAGATTTACAAGGATGTTGCCAGGGTTGGAGGATTTGAGCTATATCATTGAATAGGCTGCAGTGTCGGAGGCTGAGGGGTGACCTTATTGAGGTTTATAAAATCATGAGGGGATAAATAGATAAAGTCTTTTCCCTGGGGTGGGGAAAGTGCAGAATGAGAGGATATAGGTTAAGGGTGAGAGGGGAAAGATATAAAAGAGACCTAAGGGGCAACCTTTTCACTTAGAGGGTGGTACGTGTATGAAATGAGCTGCCAGAGGAAGTGGTGGAGGCTGGTACAATTACAACATTTAAGAGGCATTTGGGTGGGTATATGAATAGTAAGGGTTTAGAGGGATATGGGCCGGGTGCTGGCAGGTGAGACTAAATTGAGTTGGGATATCTGGTCGGCATGGACAGGTTGGACCGAAGGGTCTGTTTCCATGCTGTACATCTCTATGACTCTAACATCAAGAGAAGCCAGTCAACAGCTCATCCTTTTATACCTTTTAACCTCGGTAATGATAAAAATCATTGACATTCTGAAATAATGTGTGAGAGAAAATGTGTGTTTGGGGAGTACACATACTTCACACGATTCTTTCTACAAAGGTTTTTAACATTTTCTTACCAGGAGAAAGGCTCTGCACTTCTTTCCTTGTCGGTTCATCACATAGGCCTTTGCTTCTGTTCTAATTTCACTTGCTTTCATTTCTCTGCAGGCATCAGTAGCACTGGATTTCGTCAGCAGGGGAAGTCTCCAAGCTTCAGTGTAAACTGGACATTGGGTGACTCTGACCTGGAGGTCAATAATGCCACAACTGGAAAGGGAGACTTGGGTCACTCGTCCAGACTCTGCAAACGTGCACTTTATACCCAGTGGACCAAGGTTTATGGCAAGGTAAAGATATTTAGGATCCAGCAATGCATGCTTTTTGTGCTACAGCAGCAATCAGTACTCATTTATTAGTGCATCCTATTATACAGAGGACGACCATGTCCAAGAGCGCATCAGAATGTCAATATCCCATGAACTTCAATGTTTCTACACTAAGTGATCTGGTCTATTGGCACTGATTCTGAAATATTTTTCTACATTCTTCACTCACCCAACCTGGCATTTCCCACCCCTATCATACCAGCATCTCCTTCACTTTCCTCCACTGATTATGCTCACAAGCTTCTCTGTTGCTATCTCATTCCCCAAGATGCTTCTTAAATAGGAGGTATTTTTGCAAACATTTGGTCAGTTGTCCCAATAGGGTCCTTCTGCCAATGTTAGAATTTATTCTGCAAGGCTCCAGCAAAGTTACTCAGGTCATTTTTCCCACAACATTTAAGTCCCTGTGACAGTGAATATGTAGGTTGTTATTTCTCCTTCATATCCTCAATTCACAGAAACAGAGAGTGGTTTCAGTGGAGAAGGAGTTTATCTGCATGCCATCTGTCTGCAACAGCAATTCAGTTAGTTCTACGTGCCTATCCTGTTCCGTTTTATCTCAGATTCTTTTCTTTCCTCATCCAGTGCTTGGCAAATTCCCTCTCAAAAGCCACAACTGATTCAGCTGCCAGCACACTGTCAGACAGTGCAGTCCAGATCCTAACCTCTTGCTGCATAAACATCTTCTCCCTCATGTCATCCTTATTCCTTTGCCAATCACTTTTAAACTGGTATCTTCTGATTAGCAATCCTTCCACCAATGGAAACAGTTTTTCTCTTCACCACTCCAACTAGATCCTCATGATTTTGAACGCCTCAATTGAATCTCTTCTCAATGCTCAATTTATGAGGAGAACCAAAAAATTCAATGATTAGCTTTTCCGACCACATGTGCGAGTTAAGACAATGCTCAAGTCATTAGCTCTGAATGCATCTTCTCCCCTTACCTCCCAATTCATGTGGAGAGTACCCTCCTCTCAATGATGTCACAGAATCACAGATTCATTATGGTGCAGAATCAGGCCATTCAGCCCAGCATGCCTCCACCAGCTCTTCAAATGAGCATCATTACCTAAAGCTGTTCCAAAAAAATCATCTTGTAGATATTCCACAAATTCCTTTTTATGAGATCTATTACTGACCTGACTTTCCTAATCTACCCACATATTGAAGTGTCCCATGGTTATTGTAATGGTGCCCTATCCCTCAGGACCAGGAGACAGAATACCAGTTGAGGGATCGAAACTGGTGGTGACGCTGATTTTTATCCGAACTACGGGTAGGCAAGCACAGACTTCAACTTCACAGACTACTCTCTATATATGATTCTGGTATGTTTATTGCCTTCCACAGTGATAGAACATAGAACTTAGAACATTACAGCATAGTATAGGCCCTTCGGCCCTCGATGTTACACTGACCTGTGAAATTAATCTGATGCCCATCTAACCTAGACGGTTCCATTATTATCCATATGTATGTCCAATGCCTGTTTAAATGCCCTTAACGTCGACGAGTCCATTACTGTTACAGGCAGGTGTTTCCACGCCCCTGCTACTCTCTGAGTAAAGAAACTATCCCTAATATCTGTCCTAAATCTATGACCCCTTAATTTAAAGCTATGTCCCCTCATGTTAGCTTTCACCATTTGAGGAAAAAAGCTCTCACTGTCCATCCTATCTAACCCGCTGATTATCTTATACATCTCGATTAAGTCACCTCTCAACTTTTTTCTCTCCAGTGAAAACAGCCTCAGTTCCCTCAGCCTTTCCTCATAAGACCTTCTTTCCATGCCAAGCAACATCCTAATAAATCTCCTCTGAACCCTTTCCAAAGCTTCCGCATCCTTCCTATAATGCGGTGACCAAAACTGCACATAATACGCCAGGTGCGGCCTTACAAGTGTCTTGCATAACTGAAACATGACCTCGTGGCTCCAAAACTCAATCTCCCTACCAATAAATGCCAACACACCATATGCCTTCTTAACAACCCTATAAACCTGAGTGGCAACTTTCAGGGATTTATGCACCTGGCACACTGAGATCTCTCTGTTCATCTACACTGACAAGAATTTTACCGTTAGCACAGTACACTGAATTCCTGTTACTTCTCCCGAAGTGAACTACCTCACACTTTTCTGCATTAAACTCCATTTCCCACTTCCAGCCCAGCTCTGCATTTTATCTATGTCCCTCTGTAATCCACTTTGACACTATCTGCAACTCTGCCTACCTTAGTGTCATCCGCAAATTTACTAACCCATCCCTCTACACCCACATCCAGTTCATTTATAAAAATGGCAAACAACAGTGACCCCAAAACTGATCCTTGCGGCACACCATTGGTAACTGAGCTCCAGGATGAACATTTTCCATCAACCACCACCCTCTGTCTTCTTTCAGCTAGCCAATTTCTGATCCAAACTGCTAAATCAGCCTTAATCCCAAAATTCCGTATTTTGTTCAATAGCCCTGCTGTGTGGAACCTTACCAAATGCCTTACTGAACAGATATTGCTTCCCATTGCAGCCCCAAGCACACAAAGCATATTTGACATCCACAAGTTAGAGAGTCATATACTGATACAACACGGAAACATACCCTTCAGTGGAACCGGTCCTCGCCAACCATGTTTTCAAACTAAACTGGTCCCAACTTTGGTCCATTTGCCTCCAAACCTTTCCTATTGTGAATTCATTCAAATGTCTTTTAAACATTGTAACTGTACCCACATCCACTATTTCCTCTGGCAGTTCATTCCACACACTCTGTGTAAAAGAATTGCTCCTCATGTGCTCCTCTCATCCTAAAGATATGCCCCCTAGTTTTTAACTGCCCCAATCTAGGGAAAGCACATTTACCATTCATCTTGTCTGTACCCCTCATGGTTTTATAAACCTCAAAAAGGTCACCTCTCAACCCCCTACACTCTAGTGATAAAAGACCCAGCCTTTCCATTCTATTTTTATGTCTCAAACCCTCCATTCTTGATAATTCTTTTCTGAGTCCTTTCCAATTTACTAACATTCTTCCTATAACAGGGTGGCCAGAACTGCACATAGTACTCCAGAAGAGGCCTTGCCAATATCCTGTTAACAGCTTAACAACCACAGAGAACAACCCTGAGGGAGGGAGAGAGTGCTGGTTATTGGTGAATGGTCATTATCATATTGACATCCTCAATTACTTCAATTGTATTGCTTCTCACAGAAATTGTTTGGAGTGAACTAAAGTTGGCAGTGGATAGTTCACATTGATTGTGCTAAGTAAGAGAGGAGATTCACAGCTCAGTACTCCAGTGTCAACAAGCTTTTAGCACAGCTTGGAATTTGCCATCAGCAGTTGGCAACATGGTGTAAGCCTGTCAGAATTGCTGTCCACCATCTGATTGAACAAGGACATAGGAAGGACTTTCTCCAACTAACAAGTGGTGAGCTAGGAGATGGGGAGGGATGAGACTATGGCAGGGAGCTGCAATCTGTTGGTCACTTGCATCATCCTGCCAGTGGACAACTTTCTGAGTGTGAGGAATGGCAGAGGTTTGGCAGTGGTTAACATAATATGGAAGAGACTAGATAGGGACAAACTCTTTCTACTCGAAAGAACAAGAGAACTCAGGTTTAACGTAATTTGCAAAAGAAGCACTTGTAATGTGAGAGGAAACTTTTTCACACAATGAGTGCTTTGGGTCTGGAATGCACTGCCTGGAAGACAGACACACACAGAGACCCACACAGACACACATACAGACAGACAGACACAGACAGACACACACACAGACGGAAATTGAGGCATTCAAGAGGTTTTTGGAAGATTATTCAAATAGAAATTCTGTGCAGCTGAAGACAAGGAGTATGACACTAAGTTATACTTCTCATCCACAGGGCCAGTGCTGGCACAATGGCTTTACTCTGCAACACAACATTTCTGTGACTCTGTGACTCAGAGACAACAAGTCAGTTTGGATAGCTTGCGTAGGGCAAGTTTCCTGGGCTGCAGCAATGGAGACTTCAATGTTTCCCAGCTCCATGGGGAGGCTTCAGCCAAGCCAGCATCCCAAGAAATGGGGGTGGGGAGATGGGGAGAAATGCCAATCTAAGCCAGATTATTCATAACACAAGGAAGAGTCTCACCAGTGACATAAACCACCTCCATGCACTGGGTCCCCTACCAGAGGGGGTATAGTTCCCTCTGATTGTCAGGGCCTTCCTGCCTGGGCCGGGAAGGAAAATGGATTGCAAACAATTCCGAAGTTCCTCCATGACTTATTACTCTATGAATAACCTGTGCATAGTGGTGTTCATGGATGCAATCCCTCTTAAAGGAAGACACACTTGCATTGATACAGGTCCTTTCAGATCTCTCAAGGGCTGTTAAGGAAAGGAAACAATTTCCAATGAAAGAATAAATGAAATATTGTATGCAGTGATTGACTCAAAGCCTGTTGATATTTTCAAGTCTTATAGACTATTCACATAATGTTTCCCATTCAAAATTCATCATCTTCAATAATGTATGGGTTGTTAGATTTACACTTTATCAGTTAATAAGATACATCCCTGAGGGGCTTGATCAGTAATGTAGTAAATGTCATGAATGAGGTTTCCTTGTGCTAGGAATTTCCTCTATGTAGTCAGATCTAGTGAAAATTATTTCTTATAAGTGGTCTGTATCCAGTAACCCCAATGATATAAAATCTGTATTCTCTACACAACGTTTTATTAATATTAGGAAATTTCAAAACTGGGAGCCTGAAGCTCTTCAACTCAATGTAAATCCTTTTCAATTTATTTCCATGTCTTCCTTAGTTAAATGCTATACTAATACTCCTGTCAGTAATGAGTTGGTGTAATTTCAGATGTTACTTTGGCTATATAATTAGGCTACTCAGCCTTATGTTGTTGGAACATAAATTCTTTTACTGTTTAATTTATATTGTAAGTGAAAAACAGATATTTTTAAAAATCTAATATTCTTTTAAACTTTGACTTTGCATTTGTATCCCAGTTGAATTAGTTGTGAGAGCAATTTTCTTTTGTTCATAAGTTATTGATCTGACATTTTGAACGATTCTCCTGCACATGCCATTTTCTTGAAGCAAGCTTTCCTTACTTTTGGAGGCAAGTTAAAGGATTATGTCTCTCTAACATTGTATCTAGAACAATAATGTTGTGTAAATCTTTCAGCACAACAAGTGTTCAGTTTTTAATTAATTCAGCATTACCATATCATCTGAAAGACTATCAATAAATCAAGCCTTAATGATGAGACTGTGTGGCACAGTCAGTTAGTGTTGAGCCAATATTCCAAGGGTCTTGTTTGAATTCAACAGACACCAGTAGAAGAATGTCTTTAAGGGTTAGTGTTCCTGATTCCTCATTGAGTAAAAAATGAGGTCTGCAGATGCTGGAGATCACAGCTGCAAATGTGTTGTTGGTCAAAGCATAGCAGGCCAGGCAGCATCTCAGGAATAGAGAATTCGACGTTTCGAGCATAAGCCCTTCATCAGGAATCAATATGCTGCCTGACCTGTTTTTCCAGCAACACATTTTCAGCTCTGATCTCCACAATACTTCAAAGCAGTTTATTGAAACATTGTGTGAGGGTGTCTGTGTTTTCAGCAATCATCTTTGGGACAAATAAGTGGGGCTGAGCAGAAGATTGGGGTGAATTGAGTGGCTATAACAATATGTGGTACAGATATCAAAGGTTATACAATTTGAAGGTGAGGAGTAGAGGTGAAGGAGAAATGTAGAAAGTAAGGTTTAAAGTTAGGAGAGGGGGTTGGGATGGCAAGAAGTCAGTGGTCACACTAGTTGTAACAAGCTCATCTTGTTGGTTAGAGCTGAAAATGTGTTGCTGGAAAAGCACAGCAGGCCAGGCGCATCCAAGGAGCAGGAGAGACAACGTTTCGGGCATGCCTCCTCCTTGGATGCTGCCTGACCTGTTTTTCCAGCAACACATTTTCAGCTCTGATCTCCAGCATCTGCAGTCCTCACTTTCATCTTGCTGGTTAGCAAGCTGAGGATGAAGCAGGATTTGAAAAGGGCAGTAAGGCAGGAATAGATCATCAATCAGTCAGCAATGCTTGATGCAACCATCTGTGTCACAGCTGGCCCTAGGTGATGCAGGTTTACCTGGATCTTTTCCAGTTCTGCTTAGTTACCTGTGATTATGAGATGCTATGCCCTGCAAGGAGGAATGTCACCAAGTGCATTGCAATGTGCCTGCCATCACTGAATATTTGGGGAAATGTGGAGCCTGTTAAATTGGGTGTGAGGCTGGCTTCAGTGGCAGGTCTTCAGAAGACTGGCTTAAGTTCTCACTAGGAGAAAGTGAGGACTGCAGATGCTGGAGATCAGAGTTGAAAAATGTGGTGCTAGAAAAACACAGCAGGCCAGGCAGCATCCGAGGAGCAGGAGAATGGATGTTTCGGGCATAAGCCCTTTAAGTTCTCACTGCCAAGTAATGCTGATGGTTGAGCACATTGTGAAGTCTGAGAGGTTAGTAGTGCGCTGGATGGAAGATGTGATGATGTACTCACTGACCTTGACCACCCTCTTGAGGTCATTAAGCATTTTGTGGCACTCTAGCCAAGTTCTTAGGGTCAGGCTCTGGGAAATGATCTCTCTGGCCCCATGCTCCCATTCCCTTTGGGAAACCTGGACTATCTCCTCCTGTCAACCTACTAAGGTCACATCTGAGAACTGTATAGCCTACTGTCTTGTCCATTGCTCCACATGGTGTTCTTCTCTGACAATCACGTGAACTATAGGCAGTTAGGACTAGTTTCTGGGTAATGTGTACAGCTCCCTGTTTAAGGGGTAGACTTAAGTGAATACAGTTGGGATCCCATGTTGAGCATTCAGCCAGCCAGCTGGGTGCATCACACTGGCTGAATATTACAATCATTCAAAACAAGGAGGTAGCATGAAGTTTTTGCAATGCCTCCCTCAAGGGATTGACACAAGCTAAGCAGCGCTCAAAAACAGAAGCAAAAAAAAAAATTTTATCCTTATAGTTCTTGCTAAGTATACACTGTATATGACTTTAAAAAGGACAGGTTGCTTATGATAGAAAATCAATTGAGCTTTCAATGGGAAAAAAATCTGATGGAAAATCAATAAAATCTCATTAAAAAGTATTGAGTGTAACAGCTGACCAAGTATACACCCAGCTATATATTGCTGCAGCATGCCCTGGAGCACTTCCTTCAGAAGGAAGTGGGAGCAGCTGGCCAGAGAAATCGATGTCCAGGGTCTGACCCCGAGGACTGCCGTGTGGCCAAATGTGAGAAATTAAGATCAGCAACTGCATTTCCAACTAACATCTCCTATCCTCCAGTCTCCACTAATATGATGCTGATATCCTGCACTGGGCATGCAAACACATACAAACATACCCCTCCAACATATACACACCCCACCAACATACATGCACACACCAAAATATGCACACACCAACATATACGCACACACCAACACATACATACAAACACCAACATACACACACATCAACATACACACACATCAACGTATATATACACACACCAACATACACACACATCCCACCAACATACAAACACACCAACATTCACACACATCCCACCAACATATACACACACCCTACCAATATGCACACATACCAACATACATACGCAGCCTACCAACACACACTACCAACATACACAAACCCCATCAATACATGCACACACCAACATGCGCACACACCAACATACATACACATCCCACCAACATATACACACACACACCAACATACACACATATCAACATACACAGCCCATTAACATGCATACACTAACATACACACACGCCCCACCAACATAGGTAAAAATCACACAACACTAGGTTATAGTCCAACAGGTTTAATTGGAAGCACACTAGCTTTTGAAGCGACACTCCTTCATCAGGTGATCAGGCGTCGCTCGGAAAGCTAGTGTGCTTCCAATTAAACCTGTTGGATTATAACCTGGTGTTGTGTGATTTCTAACTGTGTACACCCCAGTCCAACACCGGCATCTCTAAATCATGCCTACCATCATAGACAGACACCAACATACACATACACCAACATACACACACACTCCCCACCAACTTACACACATACCAACATACACACACGCCAACCACACACACCAACATATATACACACCCCACCAACATACACACACTCCACCAACATACACACACACACCAACGTACACACACACCCCACCAACATAAACACACGCCAGCATACATACACATCAACATACACAGACACCACTAACATACACACACACAACCAACAGACATGGACATACCAAAATATATACATACCCCACCAACATATGCACCCCAATATAGACACAAATACGCCAACATACGAACACAGACACCAATGTACACACACCAACACACACAAATAACCCACTAACATACACACGCAAACACACCAACATACCCACACCGACATACACACACAGACACACCATACACACACACCCCATCAACATACACTCACACACCCCACCAACATACACACAAACCAACATACACACATACATACACCAACATGCACACACACCCTCAACAACATTCACACATAACATTTGCATTCACACAGGCACATGAATATACATACACCACAAACAGACACACGCAAACACACCAACATATATACACACCCCACCAACATAGACACACACAAACACACCAACATATGCACACACTCCACCACTCCACCAACATACACACACCCTACCAATATACACACACCAACATACATACACACCCTACAAACATACACACACATCAGCATATACACACCCCACCACCATACACACACTGCAACATACACGTACACACACCACCAACATACACACATGCCAAAATACACACACACCCTACCAACATATGCACACATATACACAACAACATATGCATACAACCTACCAACATACCCACACCACCACCATATTCACATATACAATCACACCAACATACACACACACCAGCCGACACACCCACCAGCATACACCCACCAATGTATACACACCAACAGACACACAAACACATCAACATACATACACCACCAACATACACACACATGAGCGGCACAGTGGTACAGTGGTTAGCACTGCTGCCTCACAGCGCCAGAGACCCGAGTTTAATTCCCGCCTCAGGCGACTGTGTGGAGTTTGCACATTCTCCCTGTGTCTGCGTGGGTTTCTTCCAGGTGCTCCGGTTTCCTCCCACAGTCCAAAAATGTACAGGTTAGGTGAATTGACCATGCTAAATTGCCCGTAATGTTAGGGTCAGGGGTAAATGTAGGGGAATGGGTTTGGGTAGGTTGCGCTTCGGCGGGTCGGTGTGGACTTGTTGTTTCCATACTGTAAGTAATCTAAGTAATCTAATCTAAGTAACACACCAACACACACACCAGCAACATATGCTTACACCAACATACACACACACAAACACATCAACATAAGCACACAAACACACCAGCATATTCACACACTCCAACAATATATACACAACCTCAACAATATAGACACACACCCCACCAACATACACGCATGTCAATATTCACACACACCCTTCCAACCTGTACACACCCTACCAACATACACCCACCACCAACATATATACACATACAATCACGCCAACATACAAATACACCAGCATACACACCCACCAGCATACACACACACCCCACCAACGTATACACACGAGCACATACACATCAACATATAAACACCACCAACATACACACACAAATGCACCAACATATACACACAACACATACATACACATACACCCAACCATACACATACACCCAACCAACATACACGCCAGCATTCGGACACAGATACCACCAACATATACACACGCAAACACATCGCCATACACACATCAACAAACACACCAACATATTCATACACCCCACCAACATATACACACACAAACATACACACACCACATTAATATACACACAAACACATCAACACACAAACATACACACACACACCACACCAGCAGACACTCACACATCACCAATATACACACACACACCAACATGCACACTCACACAAATTCCCCACTAACATACACCCACAACACACCAACATACACACACACATGCCAATATACATGCACACAGGCACACCATGCAAACACATCCCTTCAACATACACACATTCCCCATCAACATACATACATACCAACATACATACATACCAACATGCATACAAACCAACATACACCAGTATGCACACACACCCTCACCAACATTCACACACAACATACACATTCCACAAACACATCAATTTACACACACACAACAAACATACACATGCAAACACACCAATATATACACACACCAATATATACACACACCCCATCAACATACACAGACACACCAACATACACAAGCTCCCTACCAACACATACACCCCACCAACACACACACCAACATATACACACCCCACCAACATACACACACCCCAACATGTACACACCCCACCAACATACATACACATCGACATTCACACACCCCACCAACATACACATACACCTCACTAACAGAAACACACATCCCACCACCAACATGCACACACATCAACATATGCATACACCCCACTAACAGACACACACACCAACATGCACAGACTCCTCACCAACATACACACACCAGCATACACAAATGCGAGCTACACACACAGACCATTAACATATACATGCACCAACACACACAAACACACCAACATACACACACCGCAGTAACATACACGTACACGCCACCAACATGCACACAGGCGCATTCACCCACACACGCCGACATTTACACACGCACACTATCACCATACACTCACAGACCCCAATGATCTTCACATACAAACACACACACATGCACATGCACTCACATTCACACATGTATGCACACACGCAAACACATGACACACCTAGCCATACAGGAATGTAACAGATTATTTATTGATTTACTTGTTTGACTGTGGGATGAATATTGGCTTGAACATCAGATGGGACTCAAATATTCTTTTTCACTTTGGGAGAATTTATATCTGTTTTATATTTATTTATTTTGATATTTAGTTTTATCTCTATTTATATTTATCCAAATGTTTATATTTATATTTATGTTGGGTCATTGGTTTAACATCCCATCGGAGACACAGCATCTCTAGCAGTTTCACAGGATGGTACTGGGAGATTAGCTTAGATTTTGTGTACGCAAGTGCTGCAGATAATCAGGAAGATTAATGGAGCGTTGGTCCTTACTTCAAAGGACTTGGAATAAAAGAGAAGGAATGTCTTACTACAAATATGCAAGTTGTTGGTGAGACCATATCTGGACTACTGTGAGCGTTTTTTGTTCCCTTAATTAAGGCAAGATATCATTTCATTGGAGGCAGTTCAGAGGAGGTTCACTAGGATAATCCCTGATATGGATGGATTGTCTTATGAATAAAGGCTAAACAGGTTGGGACTCTGCTCACTGGAGTTCAGAAGAATGAGACATAATCTCATTGAAACAGATAGGATTCTTGATGGTCTTGACAAGGTAGACACTAAGAGAATGTTTCCACTCACAGGAGAGTCTAGGATAAGAGAGCATGGTCTCAAAATAAATGAGCATCAATTTACGACTGAGTTGAGGAGGAATTTCTTCACTCAGAGGGTTGTGGGTCTTTGGAATTCCTTGCCACAGGGAGCTGTAGGGCAGAGTCCTTGTACATATTTAAGGATGAGATAGATAGATTCTTGATCAGTTGGGGAATCAAGGGTTATGGTGAAAATGCAGCAAAATTCATGTGAGGAATGTTGGATGAGACATGATCCTACTGAATGGATGGGGGAGGGAGCCAAATGGCCTACTTCCTGCTTCTAATTCTTATGGTCATATGATCTTAAGTCAGGTCGAAGGGTGAGACTGGATCAATAGACAGTAAGTTTTATTTTTATCAGGCTGTTACAATGGTGTTCAGTCACGACCACAAGACTGCATTGTTTTACCATACGAGAAAAGATAAAACTGCATTTGGTGAAATAATTTGAAAATATCTCATCATAAGTAGCAAAAGGAAAGGTTCAGCCCTTCCTCCCAGGAGTATCCTGACAGACATCAGCCCAAATGAGGTATCATTCCCAACTACACTTTAAAATTTCTTTCTCAACTGACAAAGTCATACTTTCAATTGATAAATTTATGCACTTTCACCAAATGTGATTCTCTCATTGGTGGTGATCTTTCAGGAATCACTGGGGTCAGGGACGTTCCGTTAGGCGAGGAGACTAGGACCCGTGGACACAGCCTTAGAATTAGAGGGGGTTAATTCAGAACAAAAATGCGGAGACATTTCTTCGGCCAGAGAGTGGTGGGCCTGTGGAATTCATTGCCGCAGAGTGCAGTGGAGGCCGGGACGCTAAATGTCTTCAAGGCAGAGATTGATAGATTCTTGATGTCACGAGGAATTAAGGGCTACGGGGAGAATGCTGATAAGTGGAGTTGAAATGCCCATCAGCCATGATTGAATGGCAGAGTGGACTCGATGGGCCGAATGGCCTTACTTCCACTCCTATGTCTTATGGTCTTATGGTCTTATGGTTCCCAAAGGATGAGAAAATGACTAAGGTAACAACCCTCTTTAACAAGGGAGAGAGTTAGAAGACAGAAAGCTACAAGCTGGTTAGCCTGACCTTGTTTGTTACCAAGATTTTAGAGTCCCTTACTTAGGATGAAATTGCAGAGTACTTAGATGAGCAGCATAAAATAAGGTTGGGTCAGCACAGCTTTGACAAGTGGAGGTCATGCCTGACAAATCTGTTAAAAGTCTTTGAGGTGTTAACAAGCAAGTTAAACAAAGGAGAGCCAATGGATGTAATCTGTTTGAATTTTCAGAAGGCCTTTGATAAGTCGCTACACAGGAGGCTGCTAAATACGGTAAGACCGCATGGTATTAGGGGCAAGGCCCTGGCATGGACAGAGGATTGGCTAACTGGCAAGCATCAGAGAGTTGGGACAAAGGGGTATTTCTCAGGATAGCATCTGGTGACTAGTGAAGTTCCGCAGAGGTCAGTGTTGGGAGTACGATTATACACGTTATTCATTAACAACCTGGAAACTGGAACTGAGGGCACTGTTGCTGAGTTTGCAGATGGCACAAAGGTAGGTGGAGGGACAGGTACTGGTGAGGAAGCAGAGAGGCTGCAAAATGACTTGCACAGGCTCAGAGAGTAGGCAAACAAGTAACAGATGGAATACAATGTGGGAAAGTGTGAGGTTATGCATTATTGTGGGAAGAATAGATGTGTCAACAATGTTCAAAATGGGGAAAGGCTTCTGAAAACTGAAGCACAAAGGGACTTGGGAATCCTAATTCAGGATTCACTTAAGGTTAATATGCAGGGTCAGTTGGCAGTTAGGAAGGAAAATGAAATGTTAGTATTCATTTCAAAAGGGCGAGAGTACAAGAGCAGGACATACTGCTGAGGCTGTATAAGGCTCTGGTCAAACTGCGTTTGGAATATCGTGAGCATTTTTGGGTCCTGTATGTATGGAAGGATGCACTGGCATTGGAGGGGTTCCAGAGGAGGTTTACAAGAATGATCCTGGGGACGAAGAGCTTGTCATACAAGGAGTGGATGAGGACTCCATATCTGTACTCGATGGTATTAGATAAATGGGGATCTCATTGCAACTTACATAACAATGAGACACTTGGATAGTGTGAACATGGAGAAGATGTTTCCACTAATAGGAGAGACTAGGATCCGAGGGCACAGCCTCAGAAAGAAAGAATGACTCTTTAGGATTCTGTGGAACTCACTGCTGCAGAGGGCTGTGGATGCCAAGTCATTGAGTTAATTTAAGACAAAGATAGATAGGTTCCTGATTAGTAAGTGGATCAAGAGTAAGGTGAAGAAGATGGGAGAATGGAGTTGAGAAGCCAATCAGTCATGATCAAATGGTGGAGCTGATCTGATGGGCTGAATGGCCTAATTACCTCCCATATTTTCTGGTCTTATGGTCTTTCTATCAGTGTTTGCCCCAGAACACAGGGGCATTCATTAATATTTCTTCACTGAACTCTAAGTAATCCTCACAGTTTCTCCAGTTCTGACTATAGTACTTGGACAGGTGAAACAGCCTAAGGTTTTCTTCCAGCTCTCATGGCTTGGACGTTGCTGAAAATAAACTGCTCTGTTGCTGGTCTGAATCTTTCTCTTCTGCCGAACCTGCTTCGGGCCTCTGACAATTCATTCTACAGGTCATCAACTTAGAAAGACATAGAGTCATACATCATGGAAACAGACCCTTCTGAGCAACTCATCCATGCCAACCATGTTGCACAAACTAAACGAGTTCCACCTGCCTTGCTTGGCCTATATCCCTCTAAACCTTGCTGATTCATGCACCTAACTAAGTCTCCTAACTATTGTAACTGTTCCTGCAACTATTACTTCTTCTAGCTGTTCATTCAACAGACAGCCCAACCACCCCGTGAGTGAGAAATTTGCCCCTTAAGACTCTTTTTATTCTTTCTCTTCACATCTTAAAAATATGTCCTCTAGTTTTGAACTCCCCTATTTGAGGGAAAAAAAACTTTGCTATTCACCTTATCTATGCCCGTCATGATTATATAAACCCCTATGAAGTCACCACTCAACCTCTTACAGTCCAGTGCAAAAATTTCCAGCCAGTACTGCTTCTCCTTATAACTCAAAACCTCCAATCCCAGCAATGTCCTTGTAAATCTTTTCTGAGTCCTCTCCAATTTAAAAATATCCTTCCTACAGTTGGGCGACCAGAACTGCGGACAGTACTCCAAAAGTGGCCTCACCAACATCCTGTACAACCTCAAGATGACATCCCAACTCCGATACTCAATAGTTGAGCAATGAAGGCACGCGTGCTAAATGCCTTCTTAACCACCCTGTCAACATGCTACACAACTTTCAAAGTAACTGAAAGCCTGGTCTCTCTATTCAACAGCACTACCCAGGGCCTTACCATTGACTATATACATCCGGCCCTTATTCGTTTTACCAAAATGCAATGCCTTACATTTATCCAAATTAAACTCTTTCTGCCATTTCTCAGCCTATTGAACCAATTGATCAAGATCCCAGATGGAGTTTTAGTCTTTATATGCAAATGCCGTATAACATTTCATTACATCAGCAGTATAACCTTCTTCGCTGTCCGTTATGCCACAAATTTTGGTGTCATCCTCAAACTTACCAACCATGCCGACTAAATTCTCAGCCAAATCATTTATATAAATGACAAACAACAGTGGCCTCATCACCTATCCCTACAGAACATTGCTGGTCACATGCCTCCAGTCTGAAAAACCAGCCCTTCACCACCTCCTACTGTTAAGCCAATTTTGTGTCCAATTGGCAATCTCCCCCTGAATCTCATGTGATTTAACTTTACTAACCAATTTACAATGTGGAACCTGATCAAATGTTCTTTGTCCATGTAGACAACGTCTACTGCTCTGCCCTCATCCATCTATTTGGTCACATCCTCAAAATCTTAATCAAGTTTGTGAGACATGATTTCCCACACACAAAACCATGCTGACTATTCCTAATCAACTCTTGCCTCTCCAAATGCACGTAAATCCTTCCTCTTAAAATCACTCGCAACAACTTACCCACCACTGATGTCTGTCTCACTGGTCTGTAGTTCCCAGGCTTCTCCTTACAACTTTTCAGAAATAAAGGCACAACATTAGCCACCCTCCAGTCCTCCAGCACCTCATTTGTGGCTATACATGATGCAAATATGTCTGCTAGAGGGCTCAAACTTTCTTCCCTCACTTCCCACAGCATCCTGTGATATACTTGATAAGGTCCTGGACATTTATCCACCTTTATTTTTTTTTAAGACTGTTGTGATTCTGTTCGCCGAGCTGGGAATTTGTGTTGCAGACGTTTCGTCCCCTGTCTAAGTGACATCCTCAGCGCTTGGGAGCCTCCTGTGAAGCGCTTCTGTGATCTTTCCTCCGGCATTTGTAGTGGTTTGAAACGACATAACCAGCTATCCTTAGTAGCCACACACTCAGATGACAAACAACATGAGTTCGACTGGGACAACACTACTATTATAGGACAAGCCAAACAGAGAACAGCCAGGGAATTCCTAGAGGCATGGCACTCATCCACAGATTCAATCAATAAGCACATCGACCTGGACCCAATATACCGACCACTGCAGCGGACGGCTGGAACTGACAACCGGAAGCGGCAGATTCAAGCCACTACAAATGCCGGAGGAAAGATCACAGAAGCGCTTCACAGGAGGCTCCCAAGCACTGAGGATGTCACCTAGACAGGGGACGAAACGTCTGCAACACAAATTCCCAGCTCGACGAACAAAACCACAACAACGAGCACCCGAGCTACAAATCTTCTCCCAAACTTTTTTAAGACTGCCAGAACCTCCTCTTCTGTAATGTGGGCTGTTTTCAAGTTAATAAAACATCAGCAATGATTTCACCCAATAGCTTGTCCATTCATTTATTTTCATCTCACGACTTCTTGAATCATTGCTAAAAAAAAAGTTTCTGATCATTAAAAAGAACCAAGGCACCTTCACAGAACAAAGACCCAAACCCACCTACCTCTACTCTATGACCAATAATAGTAAGAACATATTATAAACTTGCATTACAACATCAAAGTCCAGCATGGTAGACATTGCCAGACTCCAGCTTGCCAATGACTAAAATCTGATTAAACCAGTGACAAATGATTTGGTACTAGGCTCTGTGAAGTGATTATAACTTCATCTTATAACTCAAACCCTCGAATCCTGGACAATTCTGCCGACAACTAAACCAGGCCTACCTAGTAGTGAAGAAGCCTTTCATTAAACATTGCAATGACAAAGGAGTATATTTTTGGAAGTGCTTCAGCCTACGTTGTAATTTATTTGAAATCATTTCAATTTTAGCACAGATGGAGTTTTAGTCTTTATATGCAAATGCCTTATAACATTTCATTGCACCTGCACCAGCACCAGCAACAGCAGTGATCAGACCCGTATCATTATTTTAATGCTCTTATTTTTATATAAAATCCTTCATGGGAAGTAGACAAAGTGTGAAAGCCGGGAAACTGCTTGGAGAAACTAAATGTGGAAATTGCACATCTGTTTGAGTCTCCTGCCTGCGCCGGCTCACTCGTTCTGTTCTCTTCCCTTCCACAGCTGAGTACACGAGGCTCAAACCTGCAGGGAGCGCCATCCATGTACTGCGAAGCCAAACTGGCAGCCGAGCCATACCAGGTGGCCAAGCAGCAGCTGTTTAAGGCATTGCGGAAAGCCGACCTGGGCACCTGGGTAAAGAAACCACCGGAGCAAGATCAGTTTCTGCCAACTGCGGAGGGACAGCAGGCACAGGCACTGGCTTGTGATTTTTAATATGGACTTCAACAAAAGAACGTGAAAAGCTAACCTCCAAATCTCCCCCGTTTCTTCAGAAGACAGCTTCACGCCGTCTCCTCACCGCAACCCTCTCCTGCCCCCATCACGACCAGTCTCAAAAACTGTTCCCAGTAATACGGAGCTCCATTGCCCCATCGACAATGAATTGCCTGACAGAATCACACAATCCCCCATTTTCTTACACTGTAGCTGAAAATCAACAAAATTCAACAACATTGAATCAGAAACGCAAACTGTTGGCCCAAAAACTGACATGACAAGCACTTTAGGGGGAGAGATAAAATCCTTCTTTCATCAAGTTTTCTGATAGGGTGCTTCCCTTCCAAATGCTCATTTGCTGAGCCCGTTAAATATAATTTAAGAATTAATTTCTTAATAATCTGAAATTTATGCACAGTCTCCCAATGCACAAATCTTTTCCAATTAATGTCCAAACATTGATTGGTTTAAAGTGATTATTCAACTTTGGTGAAAAGTATACTTAAATTGAGCTATCACCGCAAAAAGCAGCCTTAGCTCCACCCGAATCAGTTCAGTTTATTGCTGAGATAAATATCACCATATCACAAGCTAGACATGAATGAATTAACGCCAAGCAATGAGCTGTTCAGAGAAGCACAACAATCTCTTTTTGAGTCAAGACAGCCAACTCTCGAGGAAATGGGGGTAGAACCTGAGTGAAACCTAACGAAGGATTCCGGCCTGTTCGAGGATCATACTTCCACAATAAGGTTTTCAGTTTAAGGGTTGATCAAATGTTTTATAGAAAACAGGAGAAAAACAAACCCATGAAACCAGAGCTGAGAGAATGAACTCACGACTACACCAGAAAACAACTAGCAGCTAGATGTTGTAAAGTGGTGGATAAGGAGGATTGCCCCATTGACACACCTGACCCATGAAACTTACCGAACATTGAGAGGCCTGGGTAGAGTGGACCTGGAGAAAATGTTTCCACCAGTAGGTAAGACTGGAACACAAAGATATAACAAGTGAAGGGATGCCCCTTTAGAACTGAGATGAGTTCTTTCAGCCAGAGGGTGGTAAATCTGTGGAACACATTGCCACAGAAGGCTGTGGAGACCAAGTCATTGACTGAGATAGGTAGATTCTTTGTCGGTGAGGGGATCAAAGGTTACAGGGAGAATGAAGTTGAGAAACATACCAGCCATGATTGAATAGGGCAGCTTCTTGGCTCAGTGATTCACACTGCTGCCTTACCAGGCCAGGGACCCAGGTTGGATTTCAACCTCAGCTGACTGTCTGTGTGGAGTTTTTACATTCTCCCCGTGTCTATGTGGGTTTCCTCCGGGTGCTCCAGTTTCATTCCACTGTCTAAAGATGTGCAGGTTAGGAGGATTGACCATGCTAAATTGTGCATGATGTGCAGATGGATTAGACATGTTAAATGCGGGGATTATGGGGATAGATTGGGGGCTGGGTCAGAGTGGGATGCTCTTCGGAAGGTCCGTGTGGAATCGATGGGCCGAATGGCCCAATTCTGCTCCTATATATCTCATGGTGACCCAAACTGATGCCACACTGAGCTGGACTTGCAAGTGGATGAGCAATCTGCCTTCCCTCCCCCACCCCCAACACAGGCACGAGGCCGTTCAACTATGCAAATGGAGTTCAACAGCAATTGTAGAATCCTGAAGCGACACTCAGACACAAGTCTCTTATTTAGGTCTTGCCTGGGATCTTTGAAGGGCCTCTTGACAAACACTGCAAAACTTATACCGTTTGTCAAGCCAGAAGGAGAGGTATCACTCACAAAAATATTATTTGTCGCTGACAACTCAGACTCATTCTCCTGCATATGTGGCTATCAGCTTCAGTTTACTTCAGTGAGGCAGAAAATGAAAAACTGGTAATAATTGTGTGAAAAACAGTCCATTTCTAAGTATTACTCTGTTTTTCTAACTGTTTTTTTCCACTCTGTAACATGGTCACCCAGAAGTTGCAATTGCTCCCCACACTTACAACAGAGCAGTAATGTTATCAACACATGTCCGCAGTACAATTTTGGAAAGACTTTTTAAAAGATGCAGGTTTTATTTTACAATTCAGATTTGAAATAGATTGGATTACATGCTTGGCTGAAGCAGCATGTTCCAAAAAATATGACCACGTCAGCAAGGAAATTAGCCCTGAACCATCTGAAATGCACACATCTTCACACCGAAAGCTGTTATTCGAGAACATTTCCCTGTTCACCCCAACCAAATAAAATTCCCGAGGTCATTTATTTGTAGCAGCCTCCAGCCATCTCTTTAGAAACTGCTGGTTAGGCCTTTAACTAAAGACTAGTCTGCATGGTGCATGCTCCCTCCCTCTGCCCCACCATCACCTCCCCGACTTGTACATGAAGATGTCTGTCGGAGCTCTGTTACATATTGAACATGAATTTTCCTGCTGCCGAGGTATCCTAATTTGGACAGGAGTGCTGCTTATCCAATTAAAAACCTGCTTCATGATTAGATCAGAGGGCCTGTGTTTTTCAAAGGGTTGATGTCCAAACCAATATGCAGTCTTCGAGTCTCCCAGTGGCTGGCTTCCACTTGAACATGGAACCCCATGTGAATTGAGTGCCAACTCATTGATCTCTGGCTGGGTCAGCACTGGAGGGAAGCAGTGAACAGCGATCTGGTAAATCCATTGCGAGCTTGGTCTGTGGACCTTCAGGCCCCTCACCCTGAGCCCTTTAGCCTCTGCTCGGGGCAATATTTCTTTCCCATGCCGTGCATCCACGTTTGGTTTTCTGTTTTAAGTGAAAGCTCATACAGCGGATTAGTTTTGAACAGGCATTGCAAAGATCTTTCTGCAGATTCTGGAAATCGGCAGAACAGTTCATTAAAAAATCTCGCACTGACAGCGTTACAGGGTAGTTTCCCATTAACGACTTGGTCTTATTTGTGAATGATTAGAATCGGATTTAGGGACAGAGAGAGACTCTGGAGAGCTCAGGTAATACAGAAAGTAAAAAGGCAGCTTTTCCTTTCAGAATTTCCGTTCCGATTAATACATGTGGTACAGAGTACATTTTTGCTTTCGACTCTGCACCAATAACAGAAAGACATTTCTGTCCAGTTTTAGTGTCTGGGATTTGTTTTGTGGTCTTTCAGTCATGATGACAAGAAACAGTGTTACTCATAACAAATTGACTGTACATTTCCTGATATTTTTGCTGTCTTAATTTTTAAATTTCATATTTAACAAATGTAAAAAGATTAATATTCTGTGTCATGCGACACGATATGTAAGAAGATTGGGTACTTTTGTTCGGCTCCGTTAGCAACTGAGAACATACGAGCCTTTTTTGAGGATGTACAAAGTGTGTAATGCAATTGGTGCCATGTATATACAATAAAATCTTGAACATGGAACTTAAACTAGACCTGTTATGTTGCAATTTGCACAAAGCAGTGGCGATGAAATTACTTCCTTCACATAAAGTCAACACAATAGAATACAAGTCAGAGGGGATAATTACTGAAACGAAAAAAAAAACCAAAAGAACTGTGGATGCTGGGAATCAGACATAAAAACAAAAATTGCTGGAAATACTCAGCAGGTCAGGCAGCATCTGTGGAGATAAAGCAGAATTAATGTTTTGGGTCAAGAAACCCTTCTTCAGAACTGTTTATTGCTTTAGCTAGATCTCACTTGCACATGACAGGTTAGGTGAATTGGCCATGCTAAATTGCCCATAGTGTTTGGTGCATTAGTCAGAGGGAAATGGTCTGGGTGGGTTACTCTTCGGAGGATCGGTGTGGACTGGTTGGGACCGAAGGGCCTGTTCCACACTGTAGGGAATCTAATCTAATCTATGACATTTAGTACTCTGTCTACAGGGGACTCAGTTTGATGACAAGCTCAATCATATTGAACGGCACATGCTTGAGGGGCCAAATGACCTACTCACAATCCCATTTTCCACTTTTCTATGTCATTGGCCTACTAATCCAGAGTCTCAGGCTAATGTGATGGGAACATGGGTAAAAATACTCACCTTGAAGTTAATAAAACCTACAATTGAAAGTTAGTCACTGTAATGGTGACTATGACTATCATCAATTGTCATAAAACCATCTGGTTCACTCATGTCCTTTAAGGAAGGAAATTGACCACTTCTTACTAGTTTGGCTCAGACCCACAGCAACATGGTTGACACGATCAGAGTGGTGCTGGAAAAGCACAGCAGGTCAGGCAGCATCCGAGGAGCAGGAAAATCGACATTTCGGGCAAAAGGCCTTCATTTCTGAAAAATGTTAAAGCCTTCCTTTTCTCCTTAGAGATACTGACTGACCTGTTGTGCATTACCAATGTATTCTGTTCTTATTTTAGAGTTTCAGCATTTGTGTTCCTGCCATTTTATTTTAGTATAGTATTAAAGTTTGTTTACAACTAGCTAGTTGTGAACAGGCAAAACTGGGCTTTGTACAACGGAAATAAATGGAGCAAAACAATGACCGCGTGAGATCTGAATTAATATATACATGTGGGCAGTCAGACTAATTAGCACTATTCACAGATTTAATAGCTGCACTCGAGGGATCGTCAGATCTCTGTTAATATGATAATGTAATTAGATGTCCATTAAATAGTCTGGTTAAGTGTGAAAATAACGAGGCATGTTTGTGATTGTGAGCAGTTTAAATGCCTTAATGTGGATAGGTTGACAAAAATATTTTAAGTATTTCACAATTCCATGCCAGTACTTTTGTTTAGATGTGGACAGCATAAGAGAGAGAGAGAGAGTCTTGCAATCACTGAATTGGTCCTGTTCAAATGCTGCTATTGTCCAGGGAGGTATTTGCAATTACCAGTGTGATCCTGAGAACTCCTTGCAAATACTGGAATGCTCCAAGCACCCAACCTTTAAACAGTCAAATGGCTGTATCAGCTGCTTGGGAGAAAGCATGACTGTAAACATTGTTTATTAACTGAAAAATAATGAGACATCAAATCAACTAACAGAGTACAGAGTACACATAAACTCTAACAACAATGTTCTTGTGAACTCAAAAGAAGGGCAGAAAACCATTGAACTCACAGAACAAACCAAGCAACTGTCGGCTAGTTGCACTTAACGAAACCTAAAACCTACCATTAGAGGCGAGACAAACATGCAAGGTGTCTGGCAGGTCCGGTTTCCCTGCTAGCTTCTTGGCACCTCAGCAAAAATTGTTTTCCTGAGACAGTGAGATAACTTCAGTCAGCAGGTGATGCCAAGCCTCTGGAGAAATGAAATGAAAGACAATCCTCTTAGAGCTCAGATCAGGCCATTAGGCATCAACTGAAGGATTTAAAGGTGTTCAGAGTTCAGGACCAGCATGTTCCTGTGATGATGAAAGGGAAGGTGGCAAGATTCAGGAGCCCTGGATAACAAGAAATATTGCAAGTTTATTCAAAACGAAAAAGGAGGTGTATGTAAGGGTTAGGGAACTGAAATCAAACAATGCTCCTGAGGAATGTAAAGGAAGCAGAAAAGGACTGAAACAAGGAATTCGGAGGGTGGAGACGGACCACGAAATGGCCATGGAAACTTGGATTCAGGAAACTCCCAAGGTTTTTTGCACAAATGTTGGGAGCAAGAAGGTAACAAGGGAAAGGGTGTGTCCACTCAAGGACAAGGAAGCAAATTAATGCATGGAGCCGGATTGAGGTTTTTAATGAGTACTTTACATCAGTATTCACCAAGGTGAAGCACATGGATGATGGTAAAATTATGGAGTGGTTTGTTGATATTCTATGGCATGATGATATTAAGAAGCTGGAGGTGTTAAGTGTCTTGAGAAGCAGTAAAGTAGATAGGTCCCCAGGGTCTGACAGGATCTATCTGATATTCCCTGATGAAGGGCTTTTGCCCGAAATGTTGATTCTCCTGCTCCTCAGATGCTAGGCAAAAGTGAGGAAAAAATGCTGGAAACCAGAGATTAGACCAGAGTGGTGCTGGAAAAGCACAGCAGGTCAGGCAGCATCTGAGGAGCAGGAAAATCGATGTTTCGGGCAAAAGCCCTTAATCAGGAATGGAGACAGGAAGCCTCCAAAGTAGAGAAATAAATGGGGGGGGGACAGCTGGGGAGAAGGTAGCAAAGAGTAAGTAGGTGAATGGGGGTGGGGATGGAGATGATAGGTCAGAGGAGAGGCTAGAGCAGATAGGTAGGAAAGGAGATTGGCAGGTAGGACAGGTCATGGTGGACAGTGCTGAGCTGGAAGGTTGGAACTGGGGTAAGATGGCAGGAGCAGAAATGAGGAAACTGGTGAAGTCCACTGCTGCCTGACCTGCTGCGTTTTTCCAGCGCCATACTCTCGACTCTAATCTCCAGCATCTTTCCCCAAGGATCTATCTGAGGATGCTGAAGTAGGCTCGGGGTCAGGGAATTGCTGGGGCCTGGAGACCTTTGATCTTTAGCCAAAGGCAAGGCCCCAGAAGACTGGAGAACAGCCAATGTGGTTTCTTTGTTTCAGAAGAGCAATAGAGATAATCCAGGAAATAATAGGCTGGTGAACCTTACATCACTGGGACGGAAATTATGAGAGAAGGTTCTTAGAGACAGGATTTACTTGGAGGGTGTTTTTCCTAAGGGGATGTTTGTGAGTTGTGGTATTCTACAAGGATCAGTGCTGGGACTTCTGTTGTTTGTATTATATACAAATGAGTTAGATAAAAAGTGGTCTGATCAGTAAGCTTGCAGATGACATAAAAATTGGTGGAGTTGTGGATAGTGAGGGAGGGTATCAAAGGCTAGCACAAGATATTGGTCAGTTAGAAACTTAGGGGGAGAAATGGCAGATGGAGTTTAACCTCAACAAGTGTGAGCTGATTCATTTTGGGCATTCAATTGCAAAAGGAAAGTATAAATTAATTGCCAAGACCCTTAAGAGCATTGATATACAGAGAGATCTTGGGATACAAGTCCATAGTTCCCTGAAAATGGCAATGCAAGTGGATAAGGTGGGAAAGAAAGCATATGGCAAAGTCTCCATCAGTCATTGCCTTCATCAGTTGGGGCAGTGACTATAAAGGTTAGCAAGTCATGTTGCAGCCATAGAAAACTTTCATCAGTAGTTCAGTTTTGGTCAGCACACTATAGAAAAGATAGGGAGGTTTTGAGAGGGTGCAAAGGAGGTTTACCAGGATGTTGCCTGGATTGGAGTGCAGTGGGTATAAGGAGAAGTTGAACAAGCTGACATTGTTTCATTAGAGCATCAGAGGCTGTGGGGTGACCTAATAGAAGTATAGAAAATTATGAGAGGTATAGATAAAGTGGACTACATAGAGGGTGGTAGGTGCCTAGAACACAATGCATATATGATAGCAAAGATTGAGAGACATTCAGACAGATAGATGAAAAGGCAGGGAATGGGACCATAAAACCATAAGTCACAGGAGCAGATTTCGGACATTGGCTCATTGAGTCTATTCCATATTTCGATCATGGCTGATATGTTTCTCAACCCCATTCTCCTGCTTTCTCCCTGTGACCCTTGATCTTACCAAGCAATGTATCTAACTCTGTCTTAAACACACCAAATGACTTGTGGAAATGAGGTCCACAGAGTCACCACCCTCTGGCTAAAGAAGTTCCTCCTCATCTCAGTTCTAAAGGGTCACCCCTTCATTTTGAGGTTGTGCCTTCAGGGGTCCTAGTCTGTCCTACAAATGGAAACATCTTCTCCATGTCTACTCTATCCAGGCTTTTCAGTATTCTGTAAGTTTTGTTGAGATACCCCCTCATCCTAATAAACTCCATCTAGACCCAGAATCCTCAACTGCTCCTATTTTGACAAATCCTTCATACTCTAGATCATTCTTGTCAACTTCCTCTGGACTTCCTCCAATGGCAGCACATCCTTCCTTAAATATGGGGCCCAAAACACCTCACAATATTCATAATGCGGTCTGACCACAGCCTTATACAGTACAGCCTCAGTAATACATTTCTTATATTCTAGTCTTTTTGAAGTTGATGCTAACATTGCAGTTGCCTTCCTAACTAAACCTGCACGTTAACCTTAAGAGTGTACCGAAGTACAACTCCCAAGTCTCTTTGTGCTTCAGATTTCTGAACCTGTTAAGGATTCCTTCACCTTAAGATCCTCATTGCCTCATTACACATCATCTAACCCAGAACTGTCTGTTTGCTATTGGGCTGTACCACAAACTACTCTGAAAAACCATCTCGCAGAACATTTCAGGAATTCCTTTTCGTGAGATCCACCACTAACTGGATTTTCCCAGTCCACCTCCAAGGTTTCTTTGTTCAGCAACACTCCCGAGGACCTTACCATTAAGTGTATAAGTCCTGCTAAGATTTGCGTTCCCAATGCAGCACCTCATATTTATCTAAATTAAACTCCTTCTGCCACTTCTCAGCCCATTGGCCCATCTGATCAAGATCCCGTTGTAATCTGAGGTAACCCTCTTCGCTGTCCACTACACCTCCAATTTTGGTGTCATCTGCAAACTTACTAACTATACCTCTTATGCTCACATCCAAATCATTTAGATAAATGATGAAAAGTAGTAGACCCAGCACTGATCCCTGTGGCACTCCGCTGTTCACAGGCCTCCAGTCTGAAAAACAACCCTCCACCACCACCCTCTGTCTTCTACCTTTGAGCCAGTTCTGTATCCAAATTGCTAATTCTCCCTGTATTCCGTGAGAGCTAACCTTGCTAATCAGTCTCCCATAGGGAACTTTGTCGAATGCTTTACTGAAGTCCATATAGATTACGTCCACCACTCTGCCCACATCAATCCTTTGTTAGATTAGACTTACAGTGTGGAAGCAGGCCCTTCGGCCCAACAAGTCCACACCGACCCGCCGAAGCGAAACCCACCCATACCCCTACATTTACCCCTTACCTAACACTACGGGCAATTTAGCATGGCCAATTCACCTAACCCGCACATCTTTGGACTGTGGGAGGAAACCGGAGCACCCGGAGGAAACCCACGCAGACACGGGGAGAACGTGCAAACTCCACACAGTCAGTCACCTGAGTCGGGAATTGAACCCGGATCTCAGGTGCTGTGAGGCAGCAGTGCTAACCACTGTGCCACCGTGCCACCCAACTTCTTCAAAAAACTCAATCAAGTTCATGAGACATGATTTCCCATGCGCTAAGTGTAGGTTCATAGCTCCTTGAAAGTGGAATTGCAGGTAGATAGGATAGTGAAGAAGGTGTTTGGTATGCTTTCCTTTATTGGTCAGAGTATTGAGTATAGGAGTAGGGAGGTCATTTGCGGCTGTACAGGACATTGGTTAGACCACTGTTGGAATATTACGTGCAATTCTGGTCTCCTTCCTATTGGAAAGATGTTGTAAAACTTGAAAGGGTTCAGAAAAGATTCACAAGATCGTTGCCAGGGTTGGAGAATTATAGGGAGAGGTTGAATAAGCTAGGACTGTTTTCCCTGGAGCATCGGAGGTTGAGGGGTGACCAACATTTAAAAGGCAAGGGTATATGAATAGGAAGGGTTTGGAGGGATATGGGCCGGGTGCTGACAGGTAGGATTAGATTGGGTTGGGATATCTGGTCGGCATTGACTAGTTGGACCGAATGGTCTGCTTCCGTGTTGTATATCTCTATGACCTGAATATTGAAGACCACCATGATTATTCAACACCAGGTTATAGTCCAACAGGTTTAATTGGAAACACACTAGCTTTTGGGGCGCTGCTCCTTCACCAGGTGGTTGTACAACTGATGAAAGAGCGGAACTCCGAAAACTAGTGTGCTTCCAATTAAACCTGTTGGACTATAACCTGGTGTTGTGTGATTTTGAGATTTGTACACCCCAGTCCAACACTGGCATCTCCAAATCATGATCATGATTATTGTAACAGTTCCTCTCTTAGATGCCATTTCTCTCTCTTGATTTATTTTCTTCCCACATCCTGACCACTGCTAGGATGCCTGAACACAACTCCCATCAAGGTCTTTTCTCTTTGCGGTTTTAATGCTACACAGACAGATGCTGTACCTTCTGACTCTATATCACTTCTTGCTATTGATTTAATTTCAATTCCTACTAATAAAATAATCCTGCCCCCTCTGCCTGCCTTTTTGATAGATATGTGTGCTTGGATAGTTCCCAGTCCTTATCCCCTTGCAGCTACATCTCTGTGGTACCCACAACATTGTACCTGTCAATTTTGATCCACGTCATTTACTTTGTTTCATATCCTGCATGCATTTATGTTCAACCCTCTCAGTCCTACACTGGCTGTCCCCTTTCTCATTGTTTCATGACCCTTTCTATACTTTCTGTCCTAGTACTTGTTCTGGAAACTTTCATAATCTCTGCTGAACACACCCTCACCCTTTAAGTTTTACCATAAGTTTACATCAAACTAAGCACCACCCCACACCACCTCTGCCCCCCCAGCCCAATTTAGTTTAAAGCCCTATCCACAGCCCTAGTACATGATTTGCCAGGACTCTGGTCCCAACACAATCCATGGGAACAGCTCCTTCCTTCCCGAGAACTGGTGTCAATGGCCCATGAATTCAAACCCGTTTCTCCAGCACTGAATTTTGAGCCATATGTTTGACCTTGTGCCAATTGGCTCATGGCTCATGTAGTAATCCAGAGATGATCACCTTTTTGGTTCTGCATTTTAATTTAACCCCCACCTGTATTGTTAGACCACAACAACTGAATCTTTCCCCTCTCACCCCAAGTTCCTCAGCAGCCTGAATGGGGTATCCTGAACCTGGGCACCAGAGGCAGGCAATACAGCCTTCGGGACTCTCAATCCTGCTCTAGAGAACAGTGTCTATTCTTCTGACTATACCATCCCAGATTACAAATACATTTCTCTTTTCTCCCCCTCTTGAATGGCTCCCTGTATCATGGTGCTGTGGGCAGTTTGCTCATCCTCCTGACAGCCCCCACTCTCAATCACGGGGATCAAGAATCTCAGACCTGTTAGACAAATGCAAGGGCTGAGCTTCCTTCAGCAATACCCTTGGATCGCTGTACTTGTCTTGCTTGTAGTCGAAGTCTCCTGTCCCTGACCGAGGTAGTTACTTTAAGGGGTGTTGACTGCCTCCTGGAACACTGCATCCAGGTAACTAGTCCCCTCCCTGATTTGTTGCAGTGTTCGAAGCTCAGACGCCAGTTCACAACTCTGAGCCAGAGTTTCTCAAGCAACCAACACTTGCTCCAGGTGTGGACACAACCACAATGGGGTCCTCCATCATGCAGTTACAACACATCATCTGGCCCAGTATCTCTATTTTAATTACTTCATACTTAATTTGATTTTTAAAGTTTTCATGCTGGTGTTTTAGTTTGTAGCCTGCAAATATTTCCAATATTTACCTTCAATCTGAAAGTAACTTATAATCCAAAGTCAAATTAGTAGCTATCACCAACCAATGAACTTACGGTTTGCCTGTGATGTCACTCTCTATGATAGAGTCATCGAGTCATCAAACTTTACAGCACGGAATCAGGCCCTTCAGCCCAACTTGTCCATGCCCACCAGGTTTCCTAAACTGAACCAGTCCCACTTGCCCTCATTTGGCACATATCCTTCTAAACCTTTGCTATCCATGTACCTAACTAAATGTCTTTTAAATGTTGTAATTGTACTCACCTCTACCACTTCCTCTGGCAGCTCGTTCCATATATGCACCAGTCTCTGTGTGAAAAAGCTGTCCCTCAGGTCCCTTTTAAATCTTCCCCCTCTCACCTTATACGGATGCCCTGTTTTGGACTCCTCTGCCCTGGAAAAAGACCTTGGCTAATCACCTTATGTAAGCCCCCCATGATTTTATAAACCTCTGGAAAAGATCACCCTTCAACCTCCTATGTTCCAGGTCAAAAAAAGTCCCAGTCTATTCAGCCTGTCCTTATAACTCAAACCCTCCAGTCTCAGTAGCATCCTTGCAAATCTTTTTTGTGCCCTTTCCAGTTTTCCAGTTTACTAACTTTCTTTCTATAGGAGGACCATGACAATTGTAGTCAATACTCCAAACATGGTCTATCAATGTCTTGTACAGCCATAACATGATTAGATTAGATTACCAACAGTGTGGAAACAGGCCCTTCGGCCCAACAAGTCCACACTGACCCTCCGAAGAGAAATACACCCCCCTATATTTACCCCTGACTAATCAACCTAACATTACAGGCAATTTAGCATGGTCAATTCACCTCGCCTGCACATCTTTGGACTTTTGGAGGAAACCGGAGCACCCTAAGGAAACCCACGCAGGCACGGGGAGAATGTGCAAACTCCGCACAGACAGTTGTCCAAGGCGGGAATTGAACCCAGGTCCCTGGCGCTGTGAGGCAGCAGTGCTAACCGTGCAGCCCAGGTTGGTTGGTTGGTGCCATTAACTCATCTACTTTGTTTTGAATGCTATGAGAATTCAGGTAAAGTTCTTTTATGCTAGTTTTTATACCTTGTTTTTGAATTCTAACATCTCCATTAATAATGCCTCCTGAGTTATCCTTCCTTTTAACTTCTCCCATAGTCTGCCTTGCCGTTAAAGCCTCCTGCACACATGCTAACCTGCTGCTTTCCTTTTACATCATACTTCCTGTCGCTTTCCCCTTCCCTTCTCCCCCACCCCGACTTGCTAGTTTAAAGACCTAGTGACGACCCTATTTATCCTTTTCGCTCGAACACTGGTTCTAGATTGGTTCGCGTGCAGACCGTCCCATCAGTGCAGATTCCCCCAATTCCAAAACTGATGTCAATGCCCCATGGAATGGAACCCACTTACCCACACCACTCCTCAAAATTCTCTTATTTTCCTATCCCTAAGCCAATTTACATGTGGCTCAGATAGTAATCCGGAGATTATAAACCTTGATGACCTGTTTCTTAATTTTGTTCCTTGTGCTTGTTAATCCCCAAAAAGGCCCTGCCTAGCCTTGTCTATGTTATTTGTTCAAAAGTGGACCACAACAACTTGGTCCTCGCCCCCTCACCTCCTCCAATATTGTTTCAAACTGGTCAGCAATGTCCCTCAGTATTACAGTGGTGCTGGAAAAGCACAGCAGGTCCGCCAGCATCCGAGGAGCATGAAAATCGATGTTTCGGGCAAAAACCCTTCATCAGGAATCCTTCAGAGATGTCCCTCACCCTGGCACTGGGCAGGCAACACACCATGCGGGAATTTTGATCCTGCTTACAAAGGATACTGCTATCTATTCCCCTAATTATAGAGTCTCCTACAACTACCACTTGTCTTCTTGCTCCCCCTCCCTTTAGTAGCCTCCTATACCAGATTCTAAAGTTGTTTAAAACTCATCGATGCCTTTACACTTTTCAGAACAAAAGAAAACATAAAATGGCTGCACACTAGTGCCCTGTACCTTATCACTAGTTGAGGATATAATGGACAAGAAAATAACAGATGCATGCTATTCTCTGGGACCAGAGAAGAAGCACAAGCAACCTATTGGGGTTAAAGGCTTATAAGTCCCCTGGACCTAATGGAAGGCATGCTCGAATATTAAAAAGAGGTAGCTACAGAGTTAATGGATGCCTAGGTAATAATCTTCCAAGGATTCTTAGATTCTGGAAAAGACCCTGAATATCGAAAACTGCCAATGTAACACATTTATTTAAAATGGAAAAGTAGCAAAGTTCAGGTAACTATTGGCCAGTTAGTTTAAAGTCCGTTAGAAGGAAATGTATAGATGGAAGGTTAGCTCGATTAATTCCAGATATGAAAGAGCTCTCTTATGTGATAAGATTGAGCAGTTTAGGCACATACTCGCTAGAATTTGGAAGAATGAGGTGAGATCTATTAAGGTAAATAAGATGTTAAAGGGGATTGACAAAGTAGACATAGACCAGATGATTCCCCTTTGGATCAGTGGTGCTGGAAGAGCAAGTGGTTCAGGCAGCATCCGAGGAGCAGTAAAATCGACGTTTCGGGCAAAAGCCCTTCATCAGGAATAAAGGGATGATTCCCCTTTGGGACAATCTAGAATGAGAGTTCTGTGAGAAATGGCAGATTTAAAACAGAGATGAGGAGAAAGCATTTCTCTCAAAGGGTCACGAATCTGTGGAATTCACTGCTCAAGACTGTGGTGGATGCTGGGACACTGAATAAACTTAAGATGGAGCTAGATAAATGTTTAATCAGTGACTAAAGGGTTGGGGAGCAGGCAGGAATGTGAACTAGAGGATGAGATGAGATCAGCCTTCATCCTAGTAAATGGTCAGTCTGTTCAGTTGGCTGGACAGCTGGTTTATGAGCAATGCTGGACTTAGGTCACAGTTTCAGAATAATACACTAACATTTTATAAAAGAAAACCTTCACAGCACTCACCCATATCCATTTACTGATATTTTAAAAAATTATCAATATTCCAAAAAGTTATAATAATAATATATATTACACAGCTTTACCAAACCTTGTTTTATATTAAATCTGTTGCAGCCAATTTTATCTTCTACTTGGGAACAGATAAAGGTTGCACCTGAAACCATGCTTTTCCCCCTGAGGTACAGTCACCTTCCTCTATTGCCCAAAGTGTTCTTGTGCAGCAAGATTCAGTCTTGCCCAAGCAGGGTTTTATCAATGACACTAATGGAAGAAAAGCTTAACAAAAACCAGCAGAAGCTGCATAATAGTGATATCTTAGGAGCTTATAAAATTAGCCAACTTAGTATGACCTAGCACATGAAAGTGACTTAAAATAGAGCATCAGAGTTAAACAATTGAGAGAGTAAAGAGGATGAAGGAAATGAAAAGTTCTGATGCCTTTACATTTCCTAAACTTTCTCAACGTCCAGGAATTAATTTTTAATCTGCTACAGAAGAATCAGCTGGTTATCTAGTGAGCATCTGGCAAGTGACAAAGATCTATTTTACTTCAAAACTTCAACATGGTAAAGCAACTTGTGGTAAAGTTAATAAAATACATAAATACATAGCCAAATATAAAACGGAATAAAATAATTACGCTGTTCTTTGAACACATTGACAAAGGCAAGACAGATGCTGTGTCAAAGTTGCAGCATGTAGGACTTCCTGGATGTGAGCGGTCTAAAGCAAACATGCCTGACAAGTGTTTGAAGGTTGAGCAGCTTTGACTCAGAGTTTATGAGCTGGGGCTGAATTACAAACACTGCAATTCATCAGGGAAGAGGGGAGAATTGATCGGAATTCTCTGTACCAGGAGGCTGTTGTATGCCTTAAGATAAGTCCTTCTGATTTGGTTCCAGGACAGGAGAGTATGATTCTGAGTAAGGAAGATAAGCAGTTCCAAATGTCACATTTCTGTCCTTGATTTTTTTCAGAGGGGTAATAAACCAGGCCAGGCTCTGATCAATCTGGTTTGATGCTGAGATGAAAATGATTTTGAGAGGACTTTTGTTTATATATAAACAGATGAGACTTCAGGCCAAAGTGGTCATGTTTTTGAAGTGACCTGTATAAAGAAAGGGGAGTGGTCAGCTCTCTAGCTGAGCTGGGCAGTTCTAGTTCAGTCTTGAACTGGTTGGAAGTTCAACAGGGAGTTGTGTGGAAACTCTCTCTCTCTCTCTCTCTCTCTCTCTGTCTCTCTTCTGCCCATCAACGTCAACCTGTAAGCATGTGTTCCATTTATTCTGGTTTTTAAAGGGAGTTTGCTTATTGGAACTGTTGTGTATATTTGGAACAACATAATTAAGTCTAGTTGGATAGGTTGAGTTTTGTAAGGGTTCTTTATTCTGTTCTTTGTGTTTCATTGTGTAATATTTTGAATAAAGTTGTGTTTGTTTTAAAATCTATTAATCAACTTAGCTAACTTAATCCTGGTAATTTTCACTGTAGACTTACTGAATCAAATTGCAAAGTTATGGTCTGAGCGGCCTGCTTAAGAATGTTTTGAGTGGTCTGGTTTAGTCCATAACAGATTGGGGGCTCATCTGAGATTCCAAGCAATGAGTGGTAGGTGCTAGTGTCTTTATTTCAGGCGTTGGTTTTGTTGGGTAGACATAGCTTGAGATAGTAATGGCTCTTTCAGTCACCAGAAGGTTTCTGGATATGGATGCATTGACTTTGGAAGTTTTGCAAAAAGTGAATAAGACCAAGTTGCAAAAATTAGCAGAGAAGCTGGAATTGGAGCTGCCTGCTTTTGTGAGGAAAGGAGTGATAATTAAAGCAGTAGCCCAGCATTTAAACTTGCTGAGGAACCATCAGAATCTATAGAGATGGCAAGAACTCAATTGCAAATGAAGCAACCTGAGTTAGAGGTGAGAGATAAGAAAGGGCAGCAGAAATGAAACAGTTTGAGTTACAATTAAAAGCAGAAGAGAGGGAAAAAGAGAGAGCAGAGAAAGAAAAAGAGAAAGTGTTTGAACTTCAAAAACTGATACTTGAAAAGGAAAGTCAGCTTAAAAGACTGGAGATAAAGGCTGAGGGTAGGCTCAGTGAGGAAGTAGTGCAAACTCATGTGGAAGAGCAGCGAGTTAAAAGAGCAAGGTTAGCAGCTGAAGTGGCCGATGCTTCTGAGCTGGTCCATAAAACACAGTTTGGCTTCCAGAATCAATTTCAGTCCATGAGGGATAGAAACTGGAGCAAAGAGAAATCCTCACATAGAAAGGGAAAGGTAGCTCTCAACAGAGATCGTAAGGATAACTTACCACAGGGTAAAAAAGAAACCCTTGAGGGGGACAAAAAAGTTAAAAAGCTCCAGTGTTTTTGTTGTAATAAAGTGCGCCACAAATCAGTGTTGGTGGACTAAGAGAAAGCCAGATGTAGGAAAACCAGACAAGCCTGGTTAGATTAGTAACAAAAAGCACAAGGGAAGTTAGACAACTGCCTCAGAGTGTACAAGGTGATCAGAGGTTGATTAAGGAGAAAGTACCAGATCTGCTTTAAAAATATACACGAAAGGGTAAAGTTTATTCACATAGGCCAGAAGTAGTAGGTAAGGAGGTTACAATATGAAGGGGTAAAGGATCCTCTCAGTCTGTAATGCTGAAGGATGAAGAGCTATGCACTCCCGACTGTCTATTGCCAGAAAAGGTCCTGGTAACAGGAATTCATGCTGACAAAAAGTGCTCAATTATGTAAAGTGAGGCTAGAGAGTCCAGAGAAGAATGGAGACTTTGTGGTAGGAGTACTGGACAAACTCTCAGCTGCAGGAATACAATTTGTCCTTGTTATGATATAGCTGATTCACCGGTAGGCATGCTACCTACTGTAGTTAAAAGGCCAGTGGAGACACAGGCAACTGAAGACATGAAGAAGGTTTATCCAGGAATTTTCCCTGACTGTGTGATCACAAGATCACAGAGGCACAAGTTGAAGGAGGAGAGATCAAAAGGCACAGATAAGGAAGTTAACATAGCGTTATCCAAAACTTTCTTTGATCAAATAAGTGGAACAGAGAAGGGGCAAATAGGTAAACATGCCACTATTTTTAGTTCCGCTAAGATGATTGAATTATAGCAGAAAGATGAGGAGTCAAAACAGTTGTACCAAAGGGCATACACAGAGATCAAAAGTGAATGTATTCCTGTGTGTTAGAACTTAACAAACGATGTCTTCATGAGGAAATGGAGATCATAATACATTCAAGCAGATGAGAAATGGGCATAGATTCATCAAGTTGTTTTGCCAGTTGGGTATAAAAAGGAGGTACTGCGAGTGACGCATGAGCTATCACTTGGAGGTCATGTAGGGGTTAGGAAAACACAGGCTAAAATACAAAGACATTTTTACTGGCCTGGACTACACAAAGGTGTAGTTGAATGTTGCTAGATGTGCCTTACATGTCAGCCAATCGTAAAGCCATGGGCAGTAATACAATTTGTACTTTTAATTCCAATTCCTATGGGGCAGCAGGGTGGTTCAGTGGTTAATACTGCTGCCTCACAGCACCAGAGACTCAGGTTTGATTCTCATCTTAGGCGACTACCTGTGTGGAGTTTGCACACTTGACCTGTGTCTGGGTGGGTTTCCTTCAGGTGCTCCAGTTTCCTTCCACAATCAGATGAATTGGCATTGCGAAATTGCCCACATGTCAGGTACACTCGTCAGGGGTAAATGTCGGAGAATGGGTCTGGATGGGTTACTTTTCGGAGGGTCGGTGTGGACTGGTTGGGCCAAAGGGCCTGTTTCCACTACTGTAGGGAATCTAATCTAATTCCAGTATTTGAGGAACCTATCACAAGAGGTTCACATGATTACCTCAACCAAAAAGTGGGAATAAGTATTTATTATTATTAATTGATGTGCCAACTAGATTCCGGAGGCAATTCTGTTAAGCAACATCACAACCACAACGGTTGTAGAAGAACTACTTAAATCTTTTACTAGGTAAGACCTACCAAGAGAGATCCAGTCAGATCAAACTTCACATCCAAACTATTCAAGGAGGTTATAGAGTCATAGAGTCATAGAGATGTACAGCATGGAAACAGACCCTTCAATCCAAACCGTCTAGGCCGACCAGATATCCCAACCCAATCTAGTCCCATCTGCCAGCACCTGGCCCATATCTCTCCAAACCCTTCCTATTCATATACCCATCCAAATGTCTTTTTAAATGTTGCAATTGTACCAGCCTCCACCACATCCTCTAGCAGCTCATTCCGTACACGTACCACCCTCTGCATGAAACAATTGCCCCTTTGGTCTCTTTTATATCTTTTCCCTCTCACATTAAACCTATACCCTCTAGTTCTGGATTCCCCGATCCCAGGGAAAAGACTTTGTCTATTTACCATATCTATGTCCCTCATGATTTTGTAAACCTCTATAAGGTCACCCCTCAGCCTCCGACACTCCAGGGAAAACAGCCCCAGCCTGTTCAGCCTCTCCCTAAAACTCAAATTCTCCAACCCTGACAACATCCTTGGAAATCTTTTCTGAACCCTTTCAAGTTTCACAACATCTTTCCGATAGGAAGAAGACCAGAATTGCATGCAATATTCCAACAGTGGCCTAAACATTATCCTGTACAGCCGCAACATGACCTCCCAACTCCTGTACTCAATACTCTGACCAATAAAGGAAAGCATACCAAACGCCTTCTTCATTATCCTATCTACCTGGGACTCCACTTTCAAGGAGCTATGAACCTGCACTCCAAGGTCTCTTTGTTCAGCAACACTCCCTGGGACCTTACCATTAAGTGTATGTCCTGCTAAGATTTACTTTCCCAAAATGCAGCACTTCACATTTATTGATAACTTGGGAATAAAGCAATTCAAATCTATTGCGTACGATCCGGAATCACAGGGAGCATGAAAGAGATGGCATCAAATACTAAAGATCATGTTGTGGCCCTATGGTCAGGATTATCCAGATGATTAGGATAAAGGAGTTCCGTTTGTACTTCTTACGAATGAATCAACAAAATTCAGTCCATTTGAATTAATTTTGGGGCATGAAGTGTGAAACCATTAAAATTGATTAAGGAGGAATTAATAATTCAGAATTCAGAGACCACCCACCCATTTGGACTATGTGTCAAATTTTGGAGAATGATTAAATAGAGCTGGAGAGTTGGCTAGACAGCATTTAAAAGTATCATACCATATAATGAAACAGGAAGCGGATAAAGAATCACAAATTCGCAATTTTGCAATTGAGGATAAGGTATCGTTGTTACTTCGAGTGACAGCAAGGTTTAGTGAACCTTATCAAATTGGGAAAAAAATTGAGTGAGGTGAACTACTTGATGAGAACCCCAGACAGGAAGAAATCTCACAGAGTGTGTCATGTGAATATGCTCAAAAGGTATTTTGATAAGAAAGGTGAGCAAGGGGAGAAGGTGTTCATAATTACAGCACAGAAGGAAGAACCAATTTCAGAGGATTCCGAACTGGACATTCCTCAAATCAAATTGGAGAATGAGGAAGTTGTCAAAAATTGGGATAAATTATTGAGTTACCTTCCACAAGAAAATCGAAATGACCTGAAAGACATTACTATCACATGGGGAGATATGCGGAAATAAGCTGGGAAGTACTAACCTAATTGTGCATGATGTAGGTATAGGAGATGGTGTTTTAATTAAACATAACCCTCTAAAGTTTGCACAGGTTCAGAAGGAGATAGAGCACATGATCTAAGATGGCAGAATCAAAGTGAGTTACAGTGACTGGAGCTCACCCGTAGTCATGGCGCCAGAGCCAGATGGTACCCAACAATTATGTGTGGACTATCGCAAAGTCAATGCTGTTACAAAGACTGATGCATATCCAATTCCACAGTTGGAGGACTGTGTCGAAAAAGTGGGAGAAGCAACTTACATTTCTCAGTTGGACTTGCTCAGAGGCTGCTGGCAAGTACCTCTGTCAGTGACAACAAAGACAATTTCAGCTTTCGTAACGCCAAATGGACTTTATCAGTTCCACGTCATGCCACTTGATATGAAAAACGCTCCAGCCACATTTCAGAGACAGACTAATAAGGCCATTGCCAGATTACCCAACTGTGTGATGTATATTGATGACTTGGTGTTTTTTAGTCACTCATGGAAAGAACATTTACAGCGTTTATTGGATTTGTTTCATCGACTTCAGATGGCAGGCTTGGTGGTAAACCTAGCAAAAAGTGAATTTGCCAAAGCTCAAGTCACCTTCCTTGGGCCATTTTACTGTTCATAGACAAATGGCCCCACGGGATGTGAAAACAAAAGTAATTGGGTAAATTCCCATACCGTCAACAAGAAAAGCAGTACTACGGTTCCTGGAGTTGAATGGATTTACCGAAAGTTTGTGCTGAATTTTAGCAGTGTGGCTGCTCCCCTCACTGAATTGTAAAACACGGGCAAGAGGTCTCAGTGGACAGCGGCCTGTCAAAAGGCATTTCACGGCTTAAAAACTGTGTTAACTACTGCCCCGGTATTAGCCATACCAGACTGTGCAAAGCCTTTCAAGGTGGCTATCGATGTGGTGTCGATGCAGTGCTTCTGCAGGAGGATAACGAGGGAATAGAAAGACCCATTGGATATTTTTTCAGGACGTTGAACTTTCATCAACAGAAATATTCAACAGTGGAGAAAGAGACTTTAAGCTTGGTGTTGGCATTACAACATTTCAGTGTTTATATTACCAGCAACGCATCTGAGACCATCATAGACACTGATCACAATCCATTGACATTTGTGGAAAAATTTAAGGACAAAAATACCAGACTGTTTAGATGGAGCTTGTTGTTGCAGCCTTTCAGTTTGACAATTGTGCATGTGGCAAGTTGCGAAAATGTGATTGCTGATGCATTATCGAAAGTCGAATGAGATAGGGCGGTGTTCGGTGGTGGGTGTACCATGGCCTAAATTTGCACGTGCTTATGGATGTTTGCATGTTTATTTTTGATATAGTGTGCATGAATGTTTAGACTACTAACCGGGTTTTGAAGGGTTAAAAATGAAGCCATCTTTTGGTATTGATGGTTCATTTTTTTAAGGTGGGAGGTGTCACAAAGCTAGTCCCTTTAATTTCTAAAACATGTTCCTTGTCTCAGTTAAGTTTGGCACAGAGACGACAAAGATTTTGGGAGGCCTTTTGTTTATACGTAAACAGATGAGACTTCAGGCCAAAGTGGTCATGTTTTTGAAGTGATCTGTATAAAGAAAGGGGAGTGGTCAGTTCTCTAGCTGAGCTGGGAAGTTTTAGTTCAGTCTTGAACAGTTGAGAAGTTCAACAGGGAACTGTGTGGAAACTCTCTCTCTCCCTCTCTCTCTTTTCTGCCCATCAACTTCAACCTGTAAGCATGTATTCCATTTATTCTGGTTTTTAAAGGGAGTTCGCTTATTGGGACTGTTGTGTATACTCGGAACAGCATAATTAAGTCTAGTTGATAGGTTGAGTTCTGTAAGGGTTCTTTATTCTGTTCTTTGTGTTTCAATGTGTAATTTTATGAATACATTTTTGTCTGTTTTAAAATCTAGTAGTCAACCTAGCCAACTTAATCAGGGTAATTTTCACTGTACACTTACCGAATCAAATTGCAAAGTTGTGGTCTGAGCTGCCTGCTTAAGAATGTTTTGAGTGGTCTGGCTTAGTCCATAACACAGAGGGCAAAAGTGCAGAAGCCTCAGCCTTTGCAATTCTCCAAAAGGTTTGAAATTCTTTCAGTTTGTCTGCATGAGAGTGAGGGCTGCAGAAGGAATGAACTAAATGACCATTGCAGCATAGAGAAGAAGCAATTCAAGAGAGCTCCAACCAGTGGAGAGTCTGTCCCCAATTCCCATTATTGACAGTTCTACAAGGTCTCCTTGATGTCACACTCAGTCAAATGCTGCCTTGATGTTAAAGGCAGATGCTCTGACCTTTTGTCCATGTTTGAACCAAGGCTATAGTGAGGTCAGGAGCTGAGTAGACCTTATGGAACCCAAACTGGGCATCAGTGAGCAGATTATTGCCTAAAAGGCACCTTCCACCATATTATGGATGGTCAAGAGTAGACTGGTGTGATAACTGGCTAGCTGTATTTTGTCCCTTTTTTTGTATACAGGATGTACCTGGGTCAGTTTCCACATTACTGGATAGATGGCAGTGTTGTTGCAGTACCAGAACACCTTGGTGCGGGCAATAACATTAATAATGATGGCCATTTTCATGACGTTTCTCTGTCTGATTTCCGCTGGTCTAGCAGTGATGTTCATTTCTTTCAGAATGTTTTCAGAATTATTTCCACTCTCTGAAGCTTAAATAAATGCACCCCATCTTTACTGCACTTTTAATGATTTATTTCCTGCATTTTTTGCTCCCTTAAGTAAAATCTCCAAACTTTCTTCTTCCAATAGGTGTTGTCTGCTTTATCACTATGCTCCTTATCACTTTGATTCTGGCTTTGTGGTGACCCATGTTTATGACCCTGGTTTGAATTTCTTCTGTGGTCATTGCTTCCCTTCACTGTAACCGTGTCTCTTGGTACCCATTCAGTTTAGTAGCAATGCTTGTTCTGAGCTGTAAGTACTCTACATACAACTTTCACACTCTGTGTTTCTGCACCTTTTGAAATGTTTTCCCTCAATTGCCCACTAGGGAGTTTACTAGCAGAGCAACCATGGTCTGTTCACTCTCAGACTGAATCACAAACTCACAACTGCTCCTATTGAGCACCAGCTCCTGGTGAAATAGAACATAGAACATTACAGTGCAGTACAAGCCCTTCAGCCCTCAATGTTGCTTCAACCTGAGGAACAAATCTGAAGCCCATCTATCCTACACTATTCCATTGTCATCCATATGTTTATCCAATGACCATTTAAATGCACTTAAAATTGCCGGATCTACTACTGTTGCAGGCAGTGTGTTCCACGTCCTTACTACTCCCTGAGTAAAGAATCTCCTCTGACATCTGTCCTATATCTATCACCCCTCAATTTAAAGCTATGTGCCTTCGTACTAGCCATCACCATCCAAGGTGTCCTTGTCCACCCTATCTAACCCTCTGATTATCATGTATGTCTCAATTAAGTCACCTGTCAACCTTTTGTCTCTAACGAAAACAGCCTCAAATCCCTCAGCCTTTCCTCATAAGACCTTCCCTCCATACCAGGCAACATCCTAGTAAATCTCCTCTGAACTCTTTCCAATGTTTCCACATCCTTCCTATAATGCAGTGACCGGAACTCAACATAATACTCCAAGTGCGGCCGCACTAGAGTTTTGTCCAGATGCAGCAAGATCTCATGGCCACAAAACTCAACCCCTCTACCAATAAAAGCTAACACACCGTATGCTTTCTTAACAACCCTATCAACCTAGGTGGCAACTTTCAGAGATCTATGTACGTGGACAACGAGATCTCTCTGCTCATCTGCACGACTAACAATCGTACCATTGGCCCAGTACTTTGTATTCCTGTTGCTCCTTCCAAAGTGAATCACCTCACACTTTTCCACATTAAACTCCATTTGCCACCTCTCCGCCCAGCTCTGCAGCTTATCTATGTCCCTCTGTAACCTGCAACATCCTTCAGCGCTCCACCAAACTTAGTGTCATCCGCAAATTTACTAACCCACCCTTCTACATCCTCATCCAGGTCATTTAAAAAAATGACAGCAGCAGTGGCCAAAACAGATCCTTGCCCCAGGAGAAAGTGAGGACTGCAGATGCTGGACATCAGAGCTGAAAATGTGTTGCGGGAAAAGCGCAGCAGGTCAGGCAGCATCCAAGGAACAGGAAATTCGACGTTTCGGGCATAAGCCCTTCATCAGGAATGTACAATACCCAATCGAATCTGGGTATCAATTAGGCACAATGGGTCATCAGCAACATCAACAAGAATTGGTGTAAGTGAAGACAAAGGCAACAGAGCTTTAGACTACTTCAAGTTTACAGAGAATAAAACATAAGCATTAGCCCACAGGATATTATTATAGTTTTGGTTATTATTAATAATAACTTATTATTAACTTACTATTATCATTATGATTATTATTATTATTGTTATTATAAGCTGGAAAATGTTCAGAAGAGATTTGCCAGGATGTTACTGGGAATGGAGGGTTTGGGTTATAAGGAGAGGCTGGAAAGTCTGGGGCCATTTTTACCAGAGCATAGGACATTGAGGGGTGACCTTATAGAAGTTTATAAAATCATGAGGGGTATTTAGGGTGAATGGCAGTTATTTTTTACTTAGGCTGGAGGATTTCATGACTAAAAGACATATGTTTAAGGTGAAAGGAGAAAGTTTTAAAAAAGACATGAGGGGCAACTTTCTTTACTCATTCGTATGTGGAATGAACTTCCAGACGAAGTGACAGATGCGGGTACACTTACAATATTTAAAAGACATTGAGGTAAGTTCATAAATAAGAAAGTTTTGGAGGGATATGGGCCAAGCACAGACAAATGGGATTACTTTAGTTTGGGAAAAATATTGGCATGGATTGGTTGGATGGAAGGGTCTGTTTCAATGCTGTCTGAGTCTATGGCTGCATGATATTGGAATGATCAAGTCTGGAGATAACAAACGCGTGATTGAGAGTTCTAACAGTAAATGAACCAAGATATGAGGCAAGTTGGGCAATGGTATGGAGGTGGCAACAAACATTCTTAATGTGGGTGATTATGTGCTTGGATGCACATCTCAAGATCAAAAGCCACACCAAGATTGTAAACATATTTGTACAACCTCAGACTGTTGCCAGGGAGAGCAATGGACCTGGGACACAGAGTTTGGAGGTATTCCTAAGCATCTAACCTTTTTTGAGAGGGTCAAAACCATCCGGTTCAGTATTGATCAGTATCTGTCCTTACATCAAAGTCAGTGTTATTTTTTCATTTTGCTAATTGCTGAATGTTGCTCATCATGTGACCCAGTGGGAGCACATTCACATCAGACTCAAAAGGCTATAGGTTCAAATCCCACTCCAGAAGCATCAGCACAAAATCAAGGCTGAAACATCTACAACAGATCTGAGGGAGTGCTGCACAGTCAGAGGTGCTGCTTTTCACATGAAATACTAAATCTAGAATCCCTCTGTACTTAAAGCTGAACAGGAATGATCCCATGTTATTATTTCAAAGTTAGGCAGCAGCATTATTCCTGGACAATATTTAGTCTGAATGACATCATAGAAATGCATGATTTGATTATCAACACATTAATGTTTGTAGGAGCATGCTGTGCAGTCAAATCTACTACATTTCAACAGCTACTCCAATTCAAAAATATTTATTTGGCTGTAAAGTGCTTTTGGATGGCCTGAGATTGTAAAAGGCACTATATAAATGCAAGTCATTTTGCACAAGTTTCCATATATTTTGCACATACCATCTCACTTGGATTATGAAGCAATATTGTCCATGTTTGACCCTCTTTCTTTGAAAGCCTTAACTCTCATTGACTTTGAGTTCTGACTCTGAGCATTCTCCTTGTCCTGACTGTTGCCCTGAGCAAAAGGGGGCCATCATTGCAGTAAAGACTATGTGCCAGCAACAGAAAGATTTGACCTGTACATCAGGAAATAACTTTACTCTTCTTTATCTGTGAGATTAGACAACGAGAGGCTAATGAGAGAGGCTATGGTCCTCTGGGACTGTGGAGACCTCAGCACTGCAGGTCTACCCACACCATACAGACTGCAGTGTTTCAAGAAGGCAATTCATTGCCATCTTCTCAAGGGCAGTTAAATATGGGCAATGAATGTTGGCTGAGCCAGTAACATCCCCATCTTGTGAGTAAGTAGACAAATCTTAATGTACTTGTAGTACTCATGGTTTCTTAATTGTACTATCTCAGGATGAACTGTGAGCTTCCAGTTCCTATGCTTCAATTATACAGCAAGCAATGCACTTGTCTGCTCAAATAAAAATGCTTCCTTTTGCCAGTTACTTAATTTCAAAATAAAGCTAAGTATATTAGGCAGAAATGATGGCTTACACTTATCTGGAGAGGAAGTCATTCAAACTTAAATATAAGTTAGTGCAGCTTAAGGTGTTAATGAGGGATGAAGTTAATAATATATCACAGTCAGGAACTCAAGAAACTTATCAATGATAAATTAAAATAAGAAAGCGTTTTACTTCATTATGTCAGCGCCCGTCAAACAATTTAAGGAATGCATCATCACCACAAAACAACATTCTGGGCAAATGTGCGAACAGCAAAGCTAGATTTGGGGAAGTGAATCATAAAAAAAATGGAAATCCAGACATTCAAAGACATTGATGTGAACTGCTTACTTCACCTGACTGAGGAGAGAGCTGACAGACACTGTTCCCTTGGGTGGAGCACACCAGAAATGAAAAGAGCTGGAGTTGCTCAGCAAGTCAGATAGCCTGGATGGGGAGAGTTAACTTTCCCAGGTCAATAATCTTCATCAAGATCTAAAACATTAGGCTTCTTTTTTTCTCTGTCTCTCCCACCCACACTCTCTCTCTGTCTTTCTCTCCACAGATGCAACTGGTACAGAAACATTGTTTTAACCAGCACCTTATAAACCGGCACTCTTGATAAACCGGCAACAATTATATTCCTCAAATACTGCAAAGTTGCTGTTTATTGTGTCCAATTATTATAGTTTTCTAATTTATTACTTCAATGTAAATATACTTGTTGTTCAATAAAATGATAACATGAAATATCAACGTTGATTCAATCTTGAGTCAATTTCTCCTCAAATGCAGCAATCTACCATAATGTCTGAGTCGTCAATTGAGGGTGCGAGTGAGAAGGCTCTCTGCTGATAATTTTTACTTAAAGCAAAGTAGCACTACTATTTAAGTGATTTTCGCTGTAAATAAAGTATAACAGTGATGTGTAGACCCCTTGTGTTATGTTTCTATCACATGTTGTGTGTTTTTACGTTGATTGATTATGTGGACCACTTGATCAACCAGAATATTTGATCAATAAATAAACTCCTGGCCCCATAGGTGTTGGTTAATAAACAAGTTTGCTGTATTTCCATTATTAATTACATGTGGTGCAGATTTCTAGTACCTGCAGTATTTTGCCATTGTCCACAAAAAAAGAGCATCAGTGGGTGTCAGAGTTTGCCTTGCCAAAAACTCCTTTAACTATTGATATTCTTGAACCTACAACTCTTGAAAATCTTGGCAAAAATCTGTCTTTTTTTTAGCTTCTCTGGCATATCGCCGGATTTTAATTCTAGGCTGAACAGCTGGAGTTGGGAAATTTCCAAACTCAGCAGATCCATCTCTTTTAAAAGGCCCCAGAATTCACACTGTTTCAATCCAGGAAGGAAGTGCAGGGAGGGCTGGGAGAATTAATCCCAATAGCAGATCCCAGCTGGCCAGGAGGATGGGCGTTTGTTGATGAGAATGTGGTTAGAATGCCTGTCTCAGTTTATCCGTTATAACAAAAGCAGCTGAGACTTTGTGCCACGCCACGCCAACTGAACATCATCTCATCCCCCTTCCATGTTATTTAACTGAGTGTATACAATACACATTACCAATAAGTTGTATAATATCAATGACAAAGCAAGGATCCAGTGGAGGAATGGGATCTACTGAATTCCCCTTCAGAATCTCAGAATGGACATGGTGGACTGAATGGCATGCTCTGTGTAGTAAATGACTCTATGGCACGTGTGCTTTTATTCTGAATGGAAATACAGAATACAGAATCTTTCTAGTGTCCTGTCTCTCAGCTCTTGGCCCTTCTTCTTGAGAATCTTGTACAAAATAAGATTTATGAAAGTGCTGGTGACACCCCTTGGTCATTAACAGCAGCTAATGTTTTTCATTTTGTGGATGTGTATTCCAATGTAGAGATTCTTGATCAATTTTACAGGGTTGCATTGGCCTGTCAACCATCCATTGGATAGACCGCTCCCTATGGAGGATCTAACACTACTGCACAGTAGCCAATAGGATCATGGTGTGTAAATGAAATCAAAGGAACTTCCATCACGTGACTATGAATAAGGTTGTGCAGATCTTATATCACGTGAGTACGAGTAAGGCTGTGCACCAGAGATGATGTGGGACCAGTTGTCAAATCTCTCGGAACTTTAGAAAGGAATAGTGAGGGGATATTAAGGAGTATGAACATAAAGTGAGAAATTAAGAAATTATGCTTCTGACCACATGTTATGATATTAATGAGGGATATGTACAGCCACTGGTCTACACAAAAGGCTGATCACAAATAGACACCATAGGGTTGTACAATTGCTCTTTTTGCAGCTCATCATAAATTTATGCAAACCTTATGACTCTCCTCTTGAGCTGACCTGTTGTTTTTTTTTCAAGCAAGAACCACACATCATTTCTACAAAGCACAGGGACTGTAGATAAAAGAGCAAGATAATTTCAAATAACTTAAACATTGCCACAGCAATGTGACTGCTTTGACTGCATTTCTTATGAACCTATCACAAACCCCAGCTTGTAAACAATGTCACCTGTCTTAATAGTTTGTTCAATGGGTGTCTACTGAACACTGCACCTCTTGTCATGAAGGTGCCGATCTTACCTGGAGATTTATCTTTTCCTCTGTTGTCTGTGTGGTTAGGTCTAGCTTACGAAAAGTTAAAGAGTTTTCATTAGGATTTAAAAAATAACAATTACATGTTGAGGAGCTGTACATAAGTGTGTTGAACTCTGTCAATGCCATTTTGGTTCTCTTCTCAAGTCATTATTTCAGGTGATCTCTTACATCACCACAACTGAAGCTACAATCCACAGTGAAAAGAAATCAAATCCTTGAAACTCTTACACCACATCTCCCACTAAGTCTGCGTCCATATATTTTTTCATTCATTTTTACATAAGATTCGATTCCCCAAGACTCTGACATCACAGATTCATTCTGTCAGGATGCTTCACTATTCTCCCTGATTATGTGCCTGCCATACTCAGAAAGGTGGCATGGTGGCTCAGTGGTCAGCACTGCTGCCTCACAGTGCCAGGGACCTGGGCTCGATTCTAGCCTTAGGCAACTGTCTATGTGGAGTTTGCATGTTCTCCCCGTTTTTGTATGGGTTTCTGTTGGGTGCTCTGGTTTCCTCCCACAGTCCAAAGATGTGTAAGTTAGGTAGATTGGCCATGATAAAATTAGGGTTTAGTGATATATAGGTTAGTTGTGTTATCCATGGGGAATGCTGTGTTACAGGAATGGGTCTGTGTTGGATGCTTTTCCGTGTAGGGATTCAATGGAAGATTGGTGATCCTTCCCTGGTCATTTGTTTCCTGTATTGGATGGCTTTTATTGAGGTTTGTAATGTCTGATTCTTCATGAAGTTCTAGCTTATAGAGTCATTCGGCATAGAAACAGACCCTTCGGTCCAATTGGTCCATGCTGGCCATAATCCCAAAGCAAACTAGTCCCACCCGCCTGTGATTGGTCCATATCCATCCAAACATTCCTTATTCATTACTGTACTCACTAAATGTTTTTGAAATGTTGTAACTGTACCCGCATCCATCACATCCCCTTGAAGTTCATTCCCACACGTACCACTCTCCGTGTAAAAAGGATTGCCCCTCATGTCTTTTCTAAATCTTTTTCCTCTCACCTTAAAAATATGCCTCCTAGTTTTGAAATCCCCATCCCAAGGGGAAAAAAAACCACCCGACATTCACCTTATCCAAACACCTCATTATGTTACATATCTGTTGTGGTTCTATTCGCCGAGCTGGGAATTTATGTTGCAGACGTTTCGTCTCCTGTCTAGATGACATCCTCAGTGCTTGGGAGCCTCCTGTGAAACGCTTCTGTGTTGCTTCCTCCGGCATTTATAGTGGTTTGTCTCCGCTGCTTCCGGTTGTCAGTTCCAGCTGTCAGCTGCAGCGGCCGGTATATTGGGTCCAGGTCGATGTGTTTGTTGATAGAATCTGTGGATGAGTGCCATGCCTCTAGGAATTCCCCAGAATCCGCCACCTCCCTCCCCCCATCCCAACACATTACCTTTTATTTAAATAATTGTTCAACACTCCCTTGAATGCTTCAATTGAACCAGCCTCCACCACATTTATTGATTTCAATAAGACAAAGATCAGTCTGAATACTCCAATAAAGTTAGGCTACCAACCTGGAAGAAAAATATTGGGTGGCATGAAAAGTTATTTGGAAAATTCCTACCCATTATGTTATGCCAATGGGGCAGCATGGTGACTCACTTGTAAGCACTGCTGCCTTGCAGCACCAGGAACCGGGTTTGATTCCAGCCTCAGGTAACTGTCTGTGTGGAGTTTGCACATTCTCTCTATGTCTGCGTGGGTTTCCTCCAGGTGATCCGGTTTTCTCCCACAATCCAAAGGTGTGCAGGTCAGGTGAATCGGCTTAAGTAAATTGCCCATAGTGTTCAGGGATGTGTAGGTTAGGTGCATTAGTCAGGGTAAATGTAGACTAATGGGGAATGGGTTTAGGTGGGATATTCTTCGGAGGGTTGGTGTGGACTTGTTGGGCTGAAGGGCCTGTTTCCACACTGTAGGGATTCTAATTCTGAAAATAAAATCTTGTGAACTGAGGAGTGAATGTTGTCAGTAATTTTGATATCACATCCATAGGAATTTGCCAAAAGTTGCTGTTTGCATCCAGTTTTCTGAAAAATAATACTTTTGGACCACTTTCCAGAGTTGTGTTTACAGAGGACATCAGTTCAATCCATAATACTGCATCCTTATTAAGTTGAGTCAAATCTACACAACTGCTAAGAGGATCACTAGGTTTAGGAAGTGGAACCATTCCACAGCACCACTCTGAGGCTTAATAACAGGAGAAGTGTGTTCCATCCTTCAGCTGAAGTTGGAATTACCTCATTAGTGGGTACGATATCTTCCGAAGCATGAAAAGAGACACAAGTTTAGCATCTTTACACCAAGTAATATGACATTAAATCTCAAGTTTCCTAAGACCTGTAAATAAGTTCTCAACATTTTTTGCAGTGACTCCTGAAATCCTGCTGCCTAAGTTCTTCCATTTTCCCAATAGGATTAAGGTTTATACAAGCACTTCTACTTAAATTTTTAAAAATCTGGTTTCTGTGGAATATATAGTGCTTCCAATATCTACTTTCCCTTGTACAGGAGTATTGCTTGCAGTATTCACTTGACTCTTAATTCCTCCTGGACCATGTAACTGGATTTCTATTGGTTACTGGCAAAGCATCAATAACTATGGTTCTCTATCTGATTAAAACAATTACAGTATCTAATTTAAAGTTGGTTTTATGTCTGTTGACATATCCATCTGTTGCATCACTGGAGCCATTGATCTCTAACCAGGAGTTTTACAGTGTCTCTTCTGGTCAAGATTGTTCAACATCATTTATAACTCTATATGTGAAGATGTTTCCTTTGGAACTTGTGGAAGTAGAGAACTTTTTTCTCTGAGACCTCTTCCCAAAATGGCTGAGAGACTTGCAGTGAAAGGAGTTTCTGCTTCATTTGCAACAGAAAATTAAATGTTATTTGACTAGTTTGGGTGGCACGGTGGCTCAGTGGTTAGCACTGCAGCCTCACAGCACCAGAGACCTGGGTTCAATTCCAGCCTCGGGCAACTGTCTTTGCGGAGTTTGCACATTCGACCCCTTTCTGTGTGGGTTTCCTCCAGGTGATCTGGTTTCCTCCCACAGTTCCAAAGATGTGCAGGTTATGTAGATTGGTCATGCTAAATTGCCCATAGTGTTAGGTGCATTAGTCAGAGGGAAATGGGTCTGGGTGGGTTACCCTTTGGAGGATCGGTGTGGATTTGTTGGGCCGAAGGGCATGTTTCCACACTGTAGGGAATCTAACCTTGTAACATTGTAGCAAGTCTACAATCAAAATGTCCTACTCCCTTTGCCTTTTACTTTGGCATTTTTCCCATCTGTTCCTCCTCCTTGCATCTTGTTCCCCAACCCACCATCCCCACCCCACCCCCCACCTCCCTTCACCTTTCCTATCGCATACAAAGCATCATTTTTCCACGAGCTGCCAGGCCTGATAAGAACCTCCAGCATTTTGTCTTTTTATTTCAGCTCTCCAGTATATGCAGTACTTTATTTTTATTATAATGGTTCAATTGGGCTTAATGTAAACGAGTTTAAAGGCAGGAGAGTTCTGGATGAACTAAGATTTACAGGCAATAAAGTCATAGAGATGTACAGCACGGAAACAGACTCTTTGGTCCCACTGACCACATATCCTAAATTAATCTAGTCCCATTTCATTATTTGCCCCATACCCTTCCTACTTGTATACCCATCCTTTTAAATGTTGTAATTGTACCAGCTCCTTCACTTCCTCTGGCAGTTCATTCCATACACACACCACCCTCTGCATATAAATGACGCCCCTAAAGCCTCTTTTAACTCATTCCCCTCTCACCTTAAACCTATGCCCTCTAATTTTGGACTCCCCTACTCTGGAAAAAAGACCATGTCTATTCACCCTATCCACGTCCCTCAAGATTTTATAAATCTCTATAAGGTCACCCCTCAGCCTCTGAGCTTCCAGAGAAAATATCCCCAGGCTATTTGGCCTCTCCCTATAGTTTAAGCTCTCCAACCCTGGTAACATCTGTCATGGAGAAAATGTAAAGAAGACACAGAGAGTTCTTCAAGAAGTAGGTCTTTCATTTGCAAACAAAAAACCATGATACTGAGAAAACAGATTCTTGAATGCCCCCAAACCTCAGGGTCTGTGGTTTTTAAAATTTTTGTTATCATGTTTCAGTTAGCTTATTAGCATGTCCAACTATATTAATCAAAGTACCTCACTCTAGCTACACAATAAACCAGTGATGTTAGTTCCCATTATCTGTCTAGTTGTACATTCTACTTAATGTTACTCTAATGTCATGGTTAGATATTTTGTGTCAGCTTTTGCAACAATGGTCATTCATTCCAGACCCTACGTAATATTTTCCTAACATCATTATTGTCAATAGTCTCAAGCAGGCTGACTCTACTAACTGTTAATTAGATATTCAATATCATGTCCCAAATATTTATGGTCCCAACCTTGTCATAATGATACTTATCAGGGAGGTTACCTTTACTGATTGCGTTATCTTATCTCACCATAGTGACCTTTCAGTCTCAACCTTACTCTGCTAATTGGTGTAAGAGCATTCCATTATTCTTATCTCATCCAGCATTCTACAGACCCTTTGCAACAAATCATCAGTGGTCTTCATGTTTTAAGCTGAAAATGTGTTGCTGGTTAAAGCACAGCAGGTCAGGCAGCATCCAAGGAACAGGAAATTTGACGTTTCGGGCCAGAGCCCTTCATCATGTTTTAACCCTTCCCTTGCTTTCATGCTCTTTATTTTCCATATTCTCCCTCCTTTGAGACCTATTAGTCTTACCTAGAGAAAGAAGACAATAAGCTCAGCCCCTCTTGTGCCCAATACAAACAATGTAGGTCCCAACACGGACTAAATAATTTTTGGAGTCTGAGACTTAAAGGGTTCTTCCTCTGTTCCTGGGGTCCCTTTGGCCAAAAACCTGCCCTCCAATAACCAGAACAAGAAAAAAGACCCAAGATCCCTCACAATCTAGTACACGCGTGTTCCTCAGAAGGACATATTCCTTGCACCATGGCAGTTGTCAGATCATAATAATAGAGTGGTGTGGCTATGTTAGAGGAGGAAGGACTTCCTGGGGTAGCTGAAATGACTACAAGTTGCCGTGTAGTGACAAGAACTAAAAAAGACTTAATAAGAGGTAAAGCACAACAAAAGACGAAGGCGACAACAAGTAAAACCGCACCTACAATAAGACCAATCTTGACAAACCATGCTCCTCAAGACCCTAATATACCATTCAAAATCAAAAGCCTGATGACCCAACCCCCACATTGTCTTTTAGCTCCTGCTTAGATTCTTTAGTTTAGCCATCGCTTTAGTAAAAGATCCCCCAGGGCTAGTGTTGTTGGGTATAAAGGTAGAGCAATGATCCCCCAACATCACACAAACCCCGCCTTTTTGTGTCAGTATCCAATCTAAGGCCTGTCTGTTTTGCTACGTCATTTTGGTAGTAGCATCCAATTGTTCTCCCAAGGGCATCGTCAGTATAATTAATAAACCCATTCAGTATAATTAATAAACCCATTCAGTGTAATTAATAAACCCATTCAGCATTCTTCCTGACCCGTATCACTGGGATGAGAGCCTCCCAATCTGCTGTAATCTCATTGCGGGCTTCAAACTCATTAGAAATACCTCTTGACTGTCCTACACTATCAATCCGAATCGTTGGATCAGGGACATACCGCCACTTAGTTTGACGCAAAGCTGACTGTGACTGTAACTACCTCGTGTAAAAGCATTACATGGGCACAGCTGCCACTCCAGTCAGTGGCAGCGTTGGGCGCAACCCTCTTTTCTTGCCACACAGTCACCAAGTATCTGCCAGTGGGATGCATTGAGAATTTAAAACAGCCCCAAATGTGGTGTCCACCTCAAGTTCAGTCGTATTCCCGCAAAAACCCTTAAAATAGCCTACTGGTGTGGAACCGTTTTGCTTAAAGCGTTCAAAACTCAACCCTTCCCATATTCTGAAAGCAGCCACAGGGAACGGGTAATTAGTCTTGCTGGTGGACCATGGGATACTATACCACTGTTGGAGTTGCTGCCTGCCCACGTCATCCTGCCGATAGAGGCCTGAAGTAGGAGGCACCAAAAGGGGTAATGGGAATGCATGTAAGTTGATGAATCATCCAGATTCAGAGGTCAGCTAGAGTGCTGCAAACATCATTGAGTACAGGTGGTCGAGTTATAAGGCATAGGGACAACATAGTATGAGGGGGTAGCCTTTGTACACAAGAAAAGCCCTGTCTGACTGTCATTACGGCAGTGTAGTTTGCCCATTGATACCAGTGATTGTCACGGACGCGTACCCATGTAAAGGTAGCAAGGTCTGCACTTCTAATGTGATTTTGCCTCTCAACCTGAGTAGCTCTGACATTACCAGTCCGGGTCTACCAGGTTAATGGTCTCCAAGTCTGAGTATGCAGGCCTCGCATCAGCAAGGGGGTTATCTGGGGCGTCCCCCATGTCTTCCCCATCTCCACTGCCAGGAGAACTATGCTCCACATCTCCATCACTATAATTTCTGGAATGATCAATATCCCCAAGAACTTCACCTATACCTTGTTCAGAACCCTGCTGAGGGGTACTAGCCTCCTGTGTGCCGTGTCCAAGTTCCTCAGCCTCAACTCAACTTACCTCAGAGTTAAAGTTAGGTTGTGCAGGTGGAAGAGCTTTAATACAATGATTAAGGTGGTACCATATGTGTTGTCCTTCCACTTGGATGGTGGTAGGTGATGCCTTAGTCACTATGAAAGGTCCCTCTCTCCTCGGCTCATTCCAGCGTCTTTGAAAAACCCACACATACACCCAATCCCTGGGCTTAATAGGTCCTTCCTCATTGACAGGCGTCAGTTCCCTTTGTGTTTCCTGCAGGTGGATAGTTTCATGTAGAATAGTTAGCTGCTGCATATATTGCTTAAGTTCTAAGCTTAAATGCTCCAAGCTAGGCCCTTTGTATGGGCCTCTCCACCTGGGCACTGGCATCGGTCTACCTGTGAGCATCTCATGCGGTGCTAGATTGGTCATGCGATTAGTCTGCATGCGATAACTCATTAGTGCCAGCGGCGATGCATAAACCCAATTAAGGTTGGTGCTTGCACAGATCTTGTCTAATTTGGCTTTCAATGTCCCATTAATTATTTCCACCATACCCTGTGACTGGGGATGACAAAATGCACCCAAACCTCTGTTTAATTCTCAAAGACTGCAGCACCAACTTAACTACTTTCTGAATGAAGGCAGGCCCATTGTCTGAACTGATTTCCGACATTATACGAAACCTTGAGATAACTTCATTCGTCAAAAATTTTACTACTGTCCCAGCTCCTCCGGCTATACCTATCAATCACCACGAACATTTGCCTTTTCCCTCTCACCTTTTTTATCATGTCCACATAGTCAATTACTAAAAGCTTCAATGGCCCTTAAGGCACTGGTATTTGTCCTATAGACGTCATTATCCCCTTCCTAATATTTAACTATGCACACACCTCACATTGTGACAATAAATAGTCCACTGAAGCCTGCAGGTATGGTGACCAGAAACCATCCCATTTTATCTTCCTCAGCACTTCCCCTCATGCACAGCAATCCAATCCATGTGCCTCTGAAATAAGAATTGTGAACAATGGGTGGGTGCTACCCATATCCCTTCCTCCGTGGTCCATAAATCTTCTTGATTCTGCCTAGCACCCCTCTGCTTCCATAGTGTTTGCTCAGCCAGGGTAACCCTCCCCTGTATTTCAATAAGGTCCTCTATCATCGGTTCTGGATCTATCTGCACCTGAGGCGCAATAACAGATGAAGAACAACCCGAAGCCATCTTAGCTGCTTCATCCGCTGCCTGATTACCCCTTATCACCATATCACTGCCTTTTTTGTGTGCTTGGCACTTAATGATAGCTAGCGCCTTTGGCTTCATCACTGCAGTCGTCAACTCTACAATCTGCTGGCAGTGTTGTATAGGATCCCCATTACTCTTCTTAAAGCCTCTTTGCTTTCACACTGCCCCAAACAGGTGGCATACCCCATGTGCATAGGCTGAATCAGTATAAATGTCAGCTTTTTTACCCTCCATCAGGCTGCTGTCAATGCCATAAGTTCAGCCAACTGAGCTGAACACGGCTGTGGGCAAGTTTCCAATTTAATTGTCCTATATTGGGACTGGTCCTGCTTTACAACCAGATACCCTGCACGGTTCCCGTCATAATCCCTACAACCAAAACCTTCCACAAATGGAACTTCCTTATCTGCATCAGGCAGTGGCTCGGACTGTAAATCTGCCCTCAGTTTGGCAAACGCAGTCTTTATTCCTGATGAAGGGCTTTTGCCCGAAACGTCGATTTTGCTGCTCCTCAATTGCTGCCTGAACTGCTGTGCTCTTCCAGCACCACTAATCCAAAATGTAGTCACTTGCCTTATGCAATCATGGGGCTCTCCATCATACTCAAGTGGGACATAGTACACTATGTTCCTTGTAGTACACCTCTGTATTGTTATGTCAGGAAATGTCAGCAGCATCCGATATGCTAGTATTCTAGCTGGCGTCAGGACAAATTTCCCTTTCTCCAATAATTCTGCCACCTTATGATGAGTATATAGGAAGACAGAGTTTTTTCATACACAAAATAGGCAGCCGCCAATCCCTGATAGCACGGTGGATAACCCTGAGCTACTTCATCTAGTCAGGTGCTATAGTAAGCAATCGCCTGCATTGTTCTCCGTACTCTAACCCCCTGCATTATCACTGCTGCTGCGTATCCTGTTTGCTGTTTGACACATAAAGGTGAAACGTTTTGTCATAATCAGGCAAGGCCAAAGCTGAGGCTGGCAGAAAGACTCATTTAAGGGTATTGAAAGCTGTCACAGCCCCTTCATTCTACTGCAAAGCACCCCTTAAACATGACTGTCCGAGATCCTTCATCATCTTCCTTAAGAGTGCCATAATCTCAGCATACTCCTCAATCCAATCTGCGCTAAATCCTGTCATGCCCAAAAATGTCATCATTTGCCCTACTGTCTCTGACCTAGGAATTTTAACAATTGCTTCAATGTGACTTGGTGCAATTGCCTTCGTGCCCTTAGCAACCAGCCCAACCAAATACTCAACCCACTGTTTGCAAAGCTGCAGCTTTTTCCTAGAGACCTTATGCCCCCCACCCCTCCCCCTCCACCCCATCCACCAGTTTGTTCAAGAGGAAAAGGGTATCTCGCTCACACTGTTTCTGACTATCTGAACAGACAAGCAAATCATCAACATGCTGTACCAGTGTACTTTCTAAAGACAGACCCTCCAGTTCTGATTTCAACACCTAGTTGAATACATGCAGTGAGTGCTTAAACCCCTGGGGCATTCTTGTATAAGTGTATTGCTGACCTTTATATGTAAAAGCAAACAGATACCGGCAGTGCTCTGCTGGGGGAATGCTAAAAAATGCAGAACATAAATCCACCACCAAGAAGCCAAGCTGCCTGTGGTGGCACATTAGTTAGCAATATGTGCAGATTAGGAAAACAGCTGGCTAATCCTCCACTATCTCATTTACTGCTCTTAAATCATGTACAAGTCTCCATTTTGACCTGTCTGCCTTTAAGACTGGTAACAAAGGGGTGTTGCAGGGACTACAAGTTTCTCTAAGTACCACTGCCTTCAGCAATCCCTGTATTGTTACTGCTATTCCCTCTACTGCCTCTGGTTTTAAAGGATATTGCAGTCTCCAAGATAGACTAGCCTCTAGTTTCAACCTTATTTCCACTGGGCTAACTGATTTCACTCTCCTCACATCTAAATCATGCTGTGACCACAAAGTGGCTGGTAATATATCCAATTGGTCATTACCATATTGATCATCTTCCTCCACGGTCACTGGCTCCGCTGGGGTGTTACCTTGCCTTCCTTCGGATTCCCTGTCAAGGTGCAGCATGCTAGGATTTTAATATAGCTGTCATCCCAGATTCCCAAACCCCTGTCGTGAATATATGCCATTCCTTAACTGTTTCTACATGCCTGGCCATAGATCCTAAATCTTCAGATTGATATCCCTTATTTACCAGTAAGGTTACATGTGGTGCGGCGCCTGGTACACTATACCACTTTTCCAGGAACATATCTCTCTCTATTTGCAGGATCACTCCCTGCTCCCCTCATACTATTGCTTCACTTCTCAAATGTTGTGGAGCAGTGACTTTCTGCTGCCACTGCCTCTCTAACACCTCAACCTGAGACTCATCAAATATCACTGTACAGTGCAGCTCAGACATGGGTGGTCTTGCTTTAGTCAACATCGTCAACACTTCTGCTTCCCACATTCCCCAAATGTCTTAAATATCACTTGCTATATCCACTATCCAATAAACATTAAAGTCCTAAACTTTTTGCATCACTAATTTTGCATTGGCTTTTTCTACAACCAAGCCCTGCTGTGTGCACTCCAATCTTACTGTAGTAAAGCATCCTTACCCAACAAGCTAATTGGCTTCTCTTTCGACACTAATACAGGCAGAACTATCTCCCTGCCTTCCATTCCTAATCTTACTGGAGCTGTAAATCAAGTTAGCTGTGATTTCCCTGAGAATCCTACAGTTTTAACAAATTTACTTGACATGGGAAGGTGAGAGGCATACCATGGCTGGACACAAGTGTATATAGCTCCAGTGTCTATCATCACCGGTGTGTCTGCTGCCCTTCTATATTAACTTGTATTACTGGTTTTTGATCAGCCTCCCATGCCACTATAGGGTAGTGCCCCTTCCCACCCAGGTTCTCAGGGCATCCCTAGCACATCCCATCCAGGTTAACAGATCCTGCTGGGCCTGTAGGTGTCTGGGAAGTGGCCACTGGGAATTCCTGCTGTCTAGGTCTGCTGTGGGACACAGAGGGCCCAGTCCAATAAGGGTAATTCCTCCTAAAGTTGCCTAGTTGATAGCACCCCTAGCACATCATTTCTGGCCCCCCCTTGAGCCTGATTATTTATCATGTACCTTAGGCCCCCATTCCTACGTCCCTGTCCTTGGGGACCCCAGTTTTGTTTAGGCTGTTGTTTAAATCTGCCCTGCCCCAGATATGTCATCTGCTGGAAAGCATCTCTAAAAACCTCCATTGCTGGCATGGGACTTTCTGGGCCCCCATCTGGCGACCTGATAGGACCCACCCTTGCACCGGCACTTGGTTCACACCAGTGTTAATTACTGTGTTGGTTCTTAATGGCAACACCTTTTTAACCTTCTCTTTCTCTTTCCTTTTAAGCTCTTCGAGCTGCACTCGTGCCAGCTTCCTTTGCACCTCCTCCTGCTGTTCAGACAGTTCTATTCGTCTTTTTGAAACCTTTCAACCTTTCATCTCTAAATTCCTGTCAGGCCCACCACCTCCTCCAGCCTTGACCTGACTTGGGAGGGCATTGCCTCAATGATGGAATTTCAGAACATTGTGGTCAGCAACTGATTAGTCACTATGTCTTGCTCTGTTTCCAGCCCCCACTTTTTGTACTGTTGCTCCAAGTAGACGGGCGGGTTTTCACTTTCTCTCAGTGGATCCCCTCTCAGAGCCTGGGGGTCCATTTTCGGTGGATAACAGTCTCTTAAGGCCTGCCATACATTCTGTCTCACTCGATCAAACCCGACCCCATCAATCATTGGATTGTCTGCCACATTTTTCAAATGGGCTTGGACCATTATTTCCTTTATCTTTGGGAGCCCTACCAACCTCACCAGCAGTGCCTTCAAGTTTCCTATAGCCAGCAATCGCCCTGTGGTTTCAACTTCAAAAGTCCTGATCCACTTTCCCACTCCCTCGTGTAAACTGGACAGCACATTCTTTGGCTCTTCCAGATCCTGAGTTCCCCAAGGAATGTATTGTAGGTTTCTCCCGTCTTTTACAAGCAGTCCTTCCCTGGTGGCCCTTTTTCCCTTTACCTGCGCAACTTCTCAATAATTCCCCCTCAGGCTCTGAGTCCGATGCTATTTCTAATTCCACTCATCCTTTAGCTACTGGAGCCTTTTACTTTCCTTGTCTCTCATCAGCCCTTTCCGCTTCCTCTGTGTCACCTTCACTGCTTTTCTCTTCAGCCCTTCTTTCATATCACAATGAGTATTCCTCAATTGCTTTTTGTTCCCTTAACCCATGCAGCACACTAATCTCATGTTTCAGCTTTTCTTGCTCTCATTGTATAGCTTCTATTTGCTCCCTTTTCTCTCTTTCTCTTCTTTCCCTCAGTTCATTGTTGTCTTCTGCACTTCCATCCCATTCTAACTGTTTTTACTGTCCATCTATTTTTACTGTTCCCTTAATTACTGGACACTGCTCACTGCTTCAATGTCTCTTCATTTGAGTAGGGAGGAGGTCTATTCTACTCCTCCACATCTGGGTATGGAGTTGGGGGGGGGTGGGGGGGGGGGGGGGAGGTGGGAGGTTGGTGGGGGGGTGGGGGGGGGGGGGTTGCTGATTCCTGCTTTTCTGTTTCCCGTAACTGCTCAGCTTGTTCTTTTGCAGCTTTTCTCGTCTCCACAGGTGCCTGTCAAGTTTCAGTATTTCCATCTCCTGATCCCTCTTTTGGTTCCTATTTTTAATTTATCTTTCGGCTTATAGTTCTTCCACCTCATTGCACATACGTACATCAAAGGTATCTTCTTTTGGCCATTTAGTCAATAAATCCTTAGTTCTTTTTTCCCAATTCTCAGAAATTTTTGAAATATCATTTCTTGCCACTGGAAATTTCTTACTCAGTATCTCAACTGCAGTTCCTTTATCCATCCTAACATATATTTCAGTCCAGCTAATGTATTACCTCTGCTCTCACAAATCACTTCTTCATGCCACTCAAGTCGGGTAGGGCTTTGTCAAAAGTATAAACAATCCCTAACTTTATAACTCGCAATTATCCCTTACCAATCTATCAATTCCTAAATGTCCTCAGTTGCAGCAGGTTAATACAAACAATCTACTCTCATTCATTCAGCCTAAATCAATCTAGCACTGCATTTTCAAAATGCACCAATCACTAACGGCTTCTTGAAAAATCTTTCTCCCAAAAAAAACCTATCTTAAATTCTTACAGTGCAAAATAAAATCAAAATACCCCTAGATGTCAAGTTCCAGGGAAACAAAACACAAACATTCAACCACCAACAAACAATTATGCATACAAATCAGATCACAATGATTAAACTATAAAGTCTCTCACTCTCACTCTCTCACACACACACACACACATAAACATTCTGCAAACTATGGCTGCTTCTTTCTTTCTCCCTCTCTCTTTCTTTCTCTCTCTCTCTCTCATTGAGAGCCTTGCTGCAAACAGCCAAGAACTCGGCCGTAAATCAATCTCTCTCTTTTTCTCTCTCTCTCTCTCAGCCAGAGCCTAACTTAAACAGACCCTTTGTTAATTCCAAAAGTACAGTCTAATGATCCTACAGGCCTTATCTAAAACATTCAACAGTCTAGTAATATTTTAACACTATGACTATTCTCTGCTATTTTATTTTTAATCATCCACTACACATCTGCCTGCTCTCTAAACATGTCTATCAGTGCCTTTTTATTTCCCTTTATTTATTCTGCCCTATCTGTTCAGGTGAAAATGTGTTGCTAGTTAAAGCACAGCAGGTTAGGCAGCATCCAAGGAACAGGAAATTCGACGTTTCGAGCGTAAGCCCTTCATCAGGAATCATTCCTGATTCCTGATGAAGGGCTTATGCCCGAAACGTCGAATTTCCTCTTCCTTGGATGCTGCCTAATCTGCTGTGCTTTAACCAGCAACACATTTTCAGCTGTGATCTCCAGCATCTGCAGATCTCATTTTTTACCTATCTGTTCAGGCCCTCATTTCCTGTGAGGCGATATCTATACGGTCTTACATTCACCACGTAGAATTTTATTATCACCATGTGGAATTTTTATTACCACCACATGGACTTTTATTAACACCATGTAGAATTTCCACTACCAATACGTGGGCTTTTATTACCACTATGTGGAATTTTTACTTACACCATGTGGACTTTTATTAACACCACGTGGAATTTTCATGACCACCACATGGACTTTTATTAACACCACGTGTAATTTTTACTCAGGCAATTACTACGTTCTATTCTTACTCACCCCTTGTCCCACTGCTCAGTTTTCTTAAGCAATTCTCCACGTCTCCTTCAGCCGCAATTTACACCTCGCATTTGGTTCTTGGATCGGAGAGACCTTCCGGCAAGTTCCCACAACTCCGAGTAGCCAAGGACCACTCCAAGCCAACAGAATATAGTCCGATTTCACAGCAAAAATGCTAACATTTTTTTGTTGTTGGGTACCCTTATTCTGTCAGTCTCGAGAGTGCCCCCAGTGGACCTAGAAGCACCCTGTTACTGCCGCCCTCTTTCCAGGTGGGTCTTTGCACAACCCTGCTCACAGCGTCAAATTTGTCGTGGAGAAATTGTAGAGAATCATCAGGAGATACAGAGAGTTCTTTAAGAAGTAGGTCTTTAATTTGCAAACAAAAAACCATGACACTAAGAAAGCAGATTCTCGAATGCCCCTGAACCTCAGGGTCTGTGATTTTTCATATTTTTTTATCATGTTTCTGTGAGTTTATCAGCATGTCCAACTATATTAATCAAAGTACCTCACTCTACCTACACAATAAACCAGTGATGTCATTCCCATTATCTCTTTAGTTGTACATTCTACTTAATGTTACTCTAATGTCATGATTAGATATTTCGTGTCAGTTTTTGCAACAATGGTCTTTCATTCCAGACCCTACTTAATATTTTCCTAACATCATGATTAGATATTTATGGTCAATAGTCTCAAGCAGGCTGACTCTACTAACTATTAATTAGATATTTCATGTCATGTCCCAAATATTTATGGTCCCAATCTTGTCATAATGACACTTAACAGGGAGGCTAACTTTACTAATTGCATTATCTCATCTCACCATCATGACCTTTCAGCCTCAACTTTACTCTGCTAATTGATGTAAGAGCATTCCATTATTCTTATCCCATCCTGCCTTCCACAGACCCTTCACAACAAATCATCAGTGGTCTTCATGCTTTAACCCTCCCCTTGCTTTCATGCTCTTTATTTTCCATATATCCTCGTAAATCTTTTCTGAACCCTTTCAAGTTTCACAACATCCTTCCTATAGTACTGTGACCAGAATTGAACGCAGTATTCCAAAAGTGGCCTAACCAATGTCCTGTACAGCTGCAATTCCTATACTCAATGGATAGATAGGAAGAAAGTCAGGAGAGCATTGGAATTGACAAGTCAAGTGGTTAAAAAGACACAAATGAGAGTTTTAGCAGCCGATGAGCTGAATCTGGGGCAGTATTACTATAATAATGCAGGCAATACAATGTAAGATTATACTGTATAGAGATTTTTCAATGGAACTGGAATCAAGTGTGTCTTCAATTTGCCATTTATCTGTAATAGGGTACAATAATTTTCATGCACCACTTGCTTTCTTGCAATAATATTGTTCATCCATCATCATGTTTGGTTTTGTGAAGAGGATCGCTCTTTAATAAGACCCACTTGTATTTTACCATCCTTTCTGATATTGAAGTCTTTCACCGAATCAATGGGTTGTGTCCTCTGACAGCATGAAAGCAGAGCAATGAGCACGATGATGACTGTATGAAATTACCATTACTGGGAAATGTAGCATTGCCCTAGTTTTGTTTCTTAAGGATGTTCCCCACTTAGGAATTGGAAGAGCAGCAATGAGTTAGAAGCACTCATGAATCAAACATACACCTATGTCTCTGGAAAGTCTCTGGATAAAGCACAGAGGGATCAATTATAATGTCAATTCACCAGCATTCAGGTACATATCAGCCATTGAGGATCAGGGACTTACAATGCAAATTAATTGCTCTCCTCAAACCTTGGTGACTCCCTCATAATAATTTCAGAATTGCAAATGTATTCATTGGGGACTCAGTAAATTATATTGAATACAGTTTAGGTTTTGAGCAAGCACTTTCAGAATTTGAGGGTCAGAGATGAACTCTAAACTTCTTCATAATCTGATCATTTTCCATTTTTATTCTTTTGTTACTCTAGACTTCAGCATTATAAATTTGGATCACCACATCTGTTCTATCCCTTAGCATTTTATAGATTTTCTTCTATTTCTCCCTTCTTTTCTTGAAGATGCTCCACATTGAAGTGCAGTTCCACACAACTCTGTGTCAATATTCAATATGGATCCAATCAGCATAAAGCTTTACTATCCCTTTCTGTCATGCCCCCAAATCTGAACAGGGATTATTTATTATGTTCATTTATCCATCAACTTACATTGCAGCCAAGATGCATTTTACAATCAATCATTCCAAGTATCAAAGTCTCAATATTGATAGAAAAAAGCAGAATAAGGTAATGATTGCCAGATTAAAGTGTTTACATTATCAAGGTCGAAACTCTGATAGCCATTGGGGTGTCTGCATTGTGTGCCTGAAATAGGGCTTTGGTCTATTCACAAATCTTGCTGCTTTACATAGTGATTCATTTTGTTGTTTTTGAGTTGTGGAGCTGTTAGCTACAATGAAATCTGTTTGAAGGGAACGAAGAGTGAAGTTTGGAGTTTGGTAAAAGTTTGCAAAGGCATAGCTGTATTCTATTCCTAAATATCTCTAGGCTGGAATCTTGTAAACAGTAACAAAGGTAATTGGAGCCACATTATTTACATTATGATCAGGGACTGTAATTCCCAGTCTTTGACCTGTTCCGATCACTACTGTATTTCTGTGGTTCGTCCAGTTCAGCTTCTAGTTAATGACAAGCCTTCCCCCACATCCTGTGGAATGTTAACGAGGGTTGAATTTGAGGAGAAAGTGAGGACTGCAGATGCTGGAGTCGAGAGTGTGGTGCTGGAAAAGCACAGTAGATCAGCAGGTCCAAACCCTTCTGATTCGAAATGCATCCAGATGCCTTTTAAATGTTGCAATTGTACCAGCCTCCACCAGTTCCTCTGGCAGCTCATTCCATACACTCACCACCCTGTGTGTGAAAAAGTTGCCCCTTAGGTCTCTTTTATATCTTTCCCCTCTCACCTTAAATCTATGCCCTCAAGTCTTGAACTCCCCTACTCTGGAGAAAAGACCTTATCTATTCACCCTATCCATGTCCCTCAAAATTCTACAAATCTCTATAAGGTCACTCTTCAGCTTCTGACCCTCCAAGGAAAATAGCCCCAGCCTATTCGGCCGCCCCCTAGAGTTTAATCCCTCTCTAAACCTAGTAACATCCTCGTCAATCTTCTCTGAACCCTTTCACGTTTCATAACATCCTTCCTAGAGCATGTGCGACCAGAATGGCACGCAATATTCCAGAAGTGGCCTAACCAATGTCCTGTACAGCTGTAACATGACCTCCCAATTCCTATACTCTATGGACAGATGGAAAAAAAAGTCAGGAGAGCATTGGAATTATCAAGTCAAGTGGTAAAAAGGCACAGATGAGAGTTTTAGCAGCCGATGAGCTGAATCTCGGGCAGTACTACTATAGTAATGTAGACAATTATGATGTAAGATTATACTGTTTTTAGAGACTTTTCAATGGGACTGGAATCAAGATTGTCTTCAATTTGCCATCTGCCTCAAGCAGCATCTAAGGAGCAGGAGAATCAATGTTTCAGGCATAAGCCTTTCATCAGGAACGAGGGTTGAATTTGACTACAGTAATTGCATTGAATGCCAAGAGAGGGTATTTCAGCTTGCTCTTGTTGAAGATAGTCATTGGCTGGAATGTGCCTGGAATGACCTTGACTTGTCGTTCAAACTCTGCGTGGAGTTTGCACATTTTCCAAGTGTCCACATGGGTTTCGTCTGGGTGTTCCAATTTCCTCCTACGGTCCACAGTTGCGCAGGTTAGAAGAATTGGCCATAATAAATTGCACGTAGTGTTCAGGGATGTGTAGGTTGGGTGGGATAGCCATGAGGAATGCAAGGTTACAGGAATAGACTATGGGGTTGGATGTGGGTGGGATGCTCTTAGGAGGGAAAAGTGAACTCAATAGGCCGAAAGGCCTGTTTCCACATAGTAGGGATTCTATGATTTTTAGATATGGATACAGAGAATTTATACAATCTACCAACCAATGTGACATTTATCATAAAAACTTTCACCTAATATTCCCAGGAAGACCAAAACTTTAAGAACAAAAGCTTCCAGCAGACCATCAGTGTGTCCTTCTAAACAATATTGATGTTGTGTTTTACAGAAACAAAATATCAAAGCAATTAATGAACTGTCACCAATTAAACTACGTGGTTCTTGAGAAAAGATAGAGTGTCATACTAAAATCAAGCTGTTAGGTACAAACTTTTATTCATTTGAAGCTGACAAACAAATCCTCTCTTGTATCCCGTGTAATTGAAATGAATGTCATTGCTGAAGCCAGATTCTTCAGCCTCTTTTGGATCATTAACACAAGGAGGTGGTTTCCTTATAAATAACTGCTTTAGGTAACTATCACTTACTTAAATGAAACTGTTCAAAACCTATTTGATAAGGTAGCTAAGGCTAAATCCATAAAAGGTTACTGCAAACCAATGTAATAATCTGCTATCTTGTTTTAGTGTTAACAAAACCTTACAAATTGTATTAAATGTTGAACCTTAGCAGGTCTTCTAAAGATTGTATTACAATTCTTTCATTCCTGATAATAAAGATGAATAGCTAACTACGTTTTTCACCACAGAGAGTTTTGATTTTATGATTTGGAGATGCCGGTGTTGGACTGGGGTGTACAAAGTTAAAAATCACACAACACCAGATTATAGTCCAACAGGTTTAATTGGAAGCACTAGCTTTCGGAGCGACGCTCCTTCATCATGTAAATTTGCAATATAAAAGAAGTGAAACTATCATGGTATTCGAACAGCTGAAAGACTCAACAAACAATCAAGGCATTTTTCAATGTATAATTTCAGTTACATCACACTGTAAACTTTTGTTATAAATTCTGTGTCTTACAGCTATGTCCTCCACAGCCACCTGAAGGAGCGACGTTCCGAAAGCTAGTGCTTCCAATTAAACCTGTTGGACTATAACCTGGTGTTGTCTGATTTTAAACTTGGTTTTTATGAAGATTTTGAACTTTTATTTTTTTCATTATTAACAAAATTTAAGAGAAATTTCTGAAAAAGTTGAAATTGCTTTTGGTGTACTTTCTTAAAATGTTTTCAGGGGATCTGGCCTGGCCTGCAACAAGATGAAAAAAAGAAAAAGGAAAAGACAAGAAAGGGTAGAGAGAGAAAGGACAGAGCCAGCCTGGAGCAGACTGCCTCAGGAGCTCCAACACTATCTACTGGGCTACTACCTGTTGTATTTTTATATTTTCTCCCCACTGCAGATGAAAGAATTCCATTTCACATCACTGTTCCCTTATTCATATTTTCCATAACCTTTTTCATCTTGCGAGGAATGTGCAAAAAGTCAGTATCACTGTGAAACAGACTGGGAGGAGTGTGCAGTGGGTCAGTATTACTGTGAAACAGACTGGGAGGAGTGTGCAGTGGGTCAGTATCACTGGAACTGACTGGCACGACTGTGCAATGAGTCAGTATCATTGTGTAACACATTGGGAGGAGTGTACAGTGAGTCAGTGTCACTGTGAAACAGTCCGGGAGGAGTGTGCAGTGGGTCAGTATCACTGTGAAACAAACAGGGAGGAGGGTGCAGTGGGTCAGTATCACTGTGAAACAAACAGGGAGGAGGGTGCAGTGGGTCAGTATCACTGAAACAGCCCTGGCTTCAGCCTTGGTCATTCACAACTCCTAATCTCTCTATAATCTCTCTATGCACTGTCATTATCACATCTTCATTGCTACCTTTGCTTCTTGAGGCATGACTCACCTTCTCTCAGCCTCGTAAAAAATCCTCCTATTTCTCCCTTTTTTTAGCTTTGACAAAGTGTCTGTTAGACTCGAAAGGTCAGCTCTTTCTCTCCTTACAGATGCTGTCAGACCTGCTGAGATTTTCCAGCATTTTCTCTTTTCGTCACTGTGAAACAGTATGGGAGGGGTGGGCAGTGAGTCAGTATCAACATAGAACATAGAACAATACAGCACAGAACAGGCCCTTCGGCCCACGATGTTGTGCTGAACATTTGCCCTAGCTTAAGCACCTATCCATGTACCTATCCCATTGCCAATTAAAGGCCACCAGTGATTCTGATTCTGCCACCCCCACAGGCAGCGCATTCCATGCCCCCACCACTCTCTGGGTAAAGAAACTACCACTGACATCCCCCCTATACCTTCCACCCTTAACCTTAAATTTATGTCCCCTTGTAACACTCTGTTGTACCCGGGGAAAAAGTCTCTGACTGTCTACTCTATCTATTCCCCTGATCATCTTATAAACCTCTATCAAGTCACCCCTCATCCTTCGCCGTTCCAATGAGAAAAGGCCTAGCGTTCTCAACCTATCCTCGTATGACCTATTCTCCATTCCAGGCAACATCCTGGTAAATCTCCTCTGCACCCTCTCCAAAGCTTTCACACCTTTCCTAAAGTGAAGTGACCAGAACTGCACACAGTACTCCAAATGTGGCCTGTCACAAGGTCCTGTAAAGCTGCAACATCACCTCACGACTCTTGAATTCAATCTCTCTGCTAATGAACGCTAGTACATCATAGGCCTTCTTACAAGTTCTATCCACCTGAGTGGCAACTTTCAAAGATCTATGAACATAGACCCCAAGATCCCTCTGCTCCTCCACCTTACTAAGAACCCTACCGTTAACCCTGTATTCCGCATTCTTATTTGTCCTTCCAAAATGGACAACCTCACACTTGACAGGGTTGAACTCCATCTGCCACTCCTCAGCCCAGCTCTGCATCATATCTAAGTCCCTTTGCAGTCGACAACAGCCTCCTCATTATCCACAACTGCACCAATCTTCGTATCGTCTGCAAATTTACTGACCCACCCTTCGACTCCCTCTTTCAAGTCATTAATAAAAATTACAAACAGCAGAGGACCCAGAACTGATCCCTGCGAAACTCCACTTGTAACTTGGCTCCAGGCTGAATATTTACCATCTACCACCACTCTCTGACTTCGACCGGTTAGCCAATTCTCTATCCAACTGTCCAAATTTCCCACTATCCCATGCCTCCTGACTTTCCGCATATGCTTACCATGGGGAACCTTATCAAATGCCTTACTAAAATCCATGTACACTACATCCACTGCTCTACCCTCATCCACATGTTCGGTCACCTCCTCAAAGAAGACTTGTAAGGCAAGACCTAACCCTCATAAATCCATGCTGGCTGTCCCTAACCAAGCAGTGTCTTTCCAGATACCCATAAATCCTATCCCTCAGTACCCTTTCCATTACTTTGCCTACCACTGAAGTAAGAGTAACTGGCCTGTAATTCCTGGAGTTATCCCTATTCCCTTTTTGAACAGGGGCACAACATTCGCCACTCTCCAGTCCCCTGGTACCACCCCCGTTGACAGTGCAGACGAAAAGATCATTGCCAATAGCTCTGCAATTTCCTCTCTTGCTTCCCACATAATCCTAGGATATATCCCGTCAGAACCAGGGGACTTGTCTATCCTCAAGTTTTTCAAAATGCCAAACACATCTTCCTTCCTAACAAGTATCTCCTCTAGCTTACCAGTCCATTTCATACTCTCCTCTTCAACAATACGGTCCCTCTCATTTGTAAATACTGAAGAAAAGTACTCATTGAAGACCTCACCTATCTCTTCTGACTCAATACACAGTCTCCACTATTGTCCTTGATCAGACCTACCCTCGTTCTCGTCATTCTCATGTTTCTCACATATGCATAAAAGGCCTTGGGGTTATCTTTGATCCTACCCGACAAAGATTTTTCATGACTTCTCTTAGCTCTCTTAATCCCTTTCTTCAGCTCCCTCCTGGCTACCCTGTATCCCTCCAACGTTTTGTCTGAACCTTGTTTCCTCAAACTTATGTAAGCCTCCCTCTTCCTCTTTACTAGACATTCAACCTCCCTCGTCAACCAAGGTTCCCTCACACGACCATCTCTTTCCTGCCTGACAGGTACAGACATATCAAGGACATGTCGTATCTGTTCCTTGAAAAAGTTCCACATTCCAACGTCCATGACTACTACCCTGTGTCTTCTGCACCTTTCCAAAATCTGTTTCCCAATCAGTTTCTCCACATCTCTGCTGCTATTGGGTGGCCTATAGTAAACACCCAACAAGGTGACTGCTCCTTTCCTATTTCTGACTTCAGCCCATACCACCTCCAAAGGCAGATCCCCCTCAAACTGCCTTTCTGCAGCCATTATACCATTTCTAATTAGCAACACCACACCCCCTCCTTTTTTACCACCCTCCCTAATCTTACTGAAACATCTGTAATCAGGAACCTCTAACAACCATTCCTGTTCCTCTTCTATCCACGTTTCTGTAATGGCCACAACATCATAGTCCCAAGGTACCGATCCACGCCTTAAGTTCAACCACTTTATTTCTGATACTCCTTGCGTTGAAGTATACGCACTTTAATCCATCTCTCTGTCCGCATGTATTCCCTGTCAGTGCTGCCTTCTCCACAGCCTCCCTACATTCTTGGACATCCTGAAAAACAGCTAACCTACTTGCTGGACTACACGTCTGGATCCCATCCCCCTGCCAAATTAGTTTAAACCCCCACCCCGAAGAGTGCAAGCAAACCTACCCCCCAGGATATTGGTGCCCTTCTGGTTCAGGTGCAACCCGTCCTGCTTGTACAGGTCCCACCTTCCCCAGAATGCAGCCCAATTGTCCAAATACCTGAAGCCCTCTCTCCTACACCATCCTTGCAGTCACATGTTCAACTGCACTCTTTCCCTATTCCTTGCCTCACTGTCACGTGGCATCAGCAACAACCCAGAGATGATGACTCTGTCCGTCCTAGCTTTTAGCTTCCAGCCTAACGCCCTGAGCTCCTGAATGACCTCCCCATCCCTCTTCCTACCTATGTCGTTGGTGCCAATGTGCACCACGACTTCTGGCTGCACACCCTCCCCCTTAAGGATTCTGAAGACACGGTCCGACCCTGGCACGGACCAACCGAGAGTCTCGCCCACGTCCACATGAGTGCGCAGTGAGTTAGTATCACTCTTTAACAGACTGGGAGGAGGATGCAGTGGGTCAGTATCACTGTGAAACAGACTGGGAAGAGTGTGCAGTGCGTCAGTGTCACTGTGTAACAGACTGGGAGGATGGTGCAGTGGGTCAGTATCACTTTGGGACAGACTGGGAGGAGTGTGCATCGAGTTAGTATCACTGTGGAGCTGACTGGGAGGAGCGTGTAGTGGGTCAGTGTCACTGTGTAACTGACTGGGAGGAGTATGCAGGGAGTCAGTGTCACTGGGAAACAGACTGGGAGGAGTCACTGTGTAACAGACTGGAGGGGAGTGCAGTGGATCATTGTCACTGTAAAGCAGACTGGGAGGACTATCTAGTGAGTCAGTATCGCTGTGAAGCAGACTGGGAGGAGTGTGCAGTGTGCCAGTATCACTGTGAAACACTCTGGGAGGAGGGTGCAGTGGGTCAGTGTCACTGTGAAACAGACTGGGAGGAGTGTGCAATGGGTCAGTATCACTGTGAAACAAATTGGGAGGAGGGTGCAGTGGATCGGTATCATTGTATAACTGACTGGGTGAAGTGTGCAGGGAGTCAGTATCATTGTGTAACAGACAGGGAGGTGGGTACAGTGGGTCAGTAACACTGATACAGTCTGGGAGAAGTGTGTAGTGGGTCAGGATCACTGTGAAACAGACTGGGAGGAGTGTGCAGTGGGTCAGTATCACTGTGAAACAGACTGGGAGGAGTGTGCAGATGGTCAGTACAACTGTGTAACAGACTAGGAGAAGTGTGTAGTGGGTCAGTATCACTGAAACAGACTGGGAGCAGTGTGCAGTGGGTCAGTATCACTGTGCAACAGACTAGAATGAGTGTGCAGTGAGTCAGTATCACTGAAACAGTTTGGGATGAGTGTACAGAGGGTCAGTACAACTGTGTAACAGACTGGGAGAAGTGTGTAGTGGGTCAGTATCACTGTGCAACAGATTGGGATGAGTGTGCAGTGAGTCAGTATTACTGTAAAACAGACTGGGAGGACTGTCCCACAGTAATCATTGCTGTGAAACAGACTGGGAGGTGTAGTGATCAAAACAAGGTAAGCCACGTGGATTTTGTAGAATGAGTTCCCTGATTGGGGCTGTTAAAAATAGGAGTGTGAACATCCTGTTCACACACAGTCCTCGTTCTAGATCCATGTCATGGTCCCTCCACTGGTAAATAAAGGGTAATTTGGTGACAGGTGCAGGCTTCTGTGGAATTATTTCAGTGGCAATGATAGAAAAGCATGATCCTGAACAAATTTGCTCGCAACAATTGTCTTTGAGCAGGGGTAAGCATTTCGGACATCATGCCTTTATCTGGGAAGAATGACTTGGCCAAACCTGCCATCAAAGACAACGTCCAGTATGTGGAAATAATGTGTTATCTTTTTCAAGGTAAATGAGACTGGGAAAGTTGAAATGCAACAAGTAATTCTCCTGACAGCCTATGGATCCAAAGCTTTTTTGGTTATTAGGAGCCTAACTTTCCCTGAGACAACAGATACTAAAACTTTTCAAGAATTGATGGATCTAGTTGAGGGATATTACCACCCCAAGCCTCCTCTAATTCTTAGACACTATTGGTTTTACTCAGCAATTCAAGAACCTGAAGAATCCATATTGGGATTTTTGACAAGCTTAAGACAATTGGCAGAGGTTTGTGATTTTGGGTTAACCCTTACTGAGATGCTGAGAGACCATGTGATTAATGGTGTAACCATGCAAAAGCGCCCAATAGCCAAATCCCAACACAACTTCAACAGGCACTGCAACCGGCTTTCTCATTGGAAAATGTGGCAAGTGGAGCAGAGGAGTGGTAGGGTATTCCAATGAAAGTAGACACCTTTGCCAGACTGACTGAGCTTAGGGAACACCATTTGAGTGAAGGAATTGCACAGCCTCAGTCAGGATATATCCTGAACAGAAGTCTTGAGGTCAGCCCCACAGCAAAACACCAAAGAACACATGGAAGCCTCGGCCAAAATTTTTCAGGCTGAAAGTTGGCCAATCATTATTGTTGCTGCCAGTATACAGACTTGAGGCAGCAAAATAGTCCCACCAGACCTAAACTGAGTTATAGAACTCATAGGCCAGTATCCAGGAGAGTCTATACTCTGAAAAGTTCATAGTACATAGAAAAGTACAGCACAGTATATGCCCTTTGGTCCACAATGTTATTGCAGAGAATTAATCCTAATTTAAAATAATCTAAACTACGCGATCCTCAATTCACTGCTGTCCGTGTGCATGTCCAGCAGTTGCTTAAATGTTCCTAATGACTGTACTTCCATGCATTCACAACTCTCTGCGTAAAGAACCTACCTCTGATGTCTCCTCTATACCTTCCTCCTAACACCTTAAAAATATGACCCCTCATGCCAGTCAGTCCTGCCCTGGGGGAAAAGTCTCTGGCTATTGACTTTATCCATGCCTCTCATTACCTTATACACCTCGATCCGGTCACCTCTCTTCCTCTTTTGCTCCAGAAAGAAAAGTCCAAGCTCAGTCAACCTCTCCTCGTAAGACAAGCCCTCCAGTCCAAGCAGCATCCTGGGAAACCTCCTTTGTATCCTCTCCAAAGCCTCCAAGTCTTTACAATAATAGGGCGACCAGAACTGGATACAATATTCCAAGTGTGGTCTCACCAGAGTTTTGTAGAGCTAGCAAAGCCTCTTAAACTTGATCCTCCTGTTAATGAAAGCCAAAACACTATGTGTTTTCTTAACAACCCTATCCACTTGGGTGGTAACTTTGAGGGATCTATGAACACCAAAATTGTGCTGTTTCTCCACATTGTCAAGAATCCTGTCTTTAATCCTATATTCAGCATTCAAGTTCAACCTTTCAAAATGCATTACTTTGCATTTATCCAGGTTGAACTCCACCTGCCATTTCTCAGCCCAGTTCTGCATCCTGTCTATGTCAAGCTGCAGCCTGCAATAGCCCTCAATACCATCAACGGTGCCTCCTACCTTTGTGTCATCTGCAAACTTAGTAACCCACCCCTCAATCTCCTCATCCAAGTCATTTATAAAAACTACAAGGCGGCCCAGGAACAGAACCCTGCAGGACACCACTCACCACTGACCTCCAGGCAGAATACCTTCCATCTACAACCACTCTCTGCCTTCTGTCAGCTAACCAATTCTGAATCCAGAGAGCCAAATCTCCCTGTATCCCATATCTCCTGATGTTATGAATGGGTCTACCATGGGAAACTTCATAAATGCCTTGCTGAAGTCCATGTACACCATATCCACTGCTCGACCTTTGTCAACCTGTCTCATCACATCCTCAAAGAACTCAATAAGACTTTTGAGGCATGACCTGCCCCTCACAAAGCCATGCTGACTGCCTTTAATCACACTATGCTTTTCCAAGTAGTTATAAATCCTATCCCTCAGAATTCTTTCCAAAAACTTGCTGCAAACAGAAGAACGACTGACTGGTCTTTAATTGCCAGGGATTTCCCTATTCCTCTTCTTGAAAGAGGAACAACATTTCCCTCCCTCCAATCCTCTGGTATGAATCCCGTGGAGAGTGAGGAAGCAAAGATCTTTGCCAGCAGCTTAGCAACCTCCTTTCTCACTTCCCAGAGCAACCTAAGATAAATTTGGTCTGGCCCCGGGGACTTATCAATCTTAATGTTTTTCAAAATTTCCAGCACATCAACTTCATCAATCTTGATCTATTCAAGCCTATTTCCCAGCTCCTCAAAGTTGTCATTCACAACAAGGTCCATTTCCTTAGTGAAAACTGAAGCAAAAAACTCATTTAGAACTTCCCCTGTCTGTTTGAACTCCATGCACAAGTTCCCTCTGCTATCCCTGATCGGCCCTACCTTCTCCCTGATCATTCTCTTATTCCTCACGTAACAGTAAAATGCCTTTCGGTTCTTCCTAATCCTTCCTGCCAAGCCTTTTTCGTGCCTCATCCTGCCTCTCCTCAGTCCATTTTTGAGCTCCTTCCTCCATCTGATTTGATTAATTTGCTTAGCAAAATCCAAATCAGAACCAATCAAAATAAACGTCCGGTTAAATGGTCACCTACTTTTAATGGAGGTTGATACAGGCATGGCTATTTCGATGATCATTGAATCAGTCTTTAACAAAACACACTAAATTGTGCAAAACCTCGGCTAGATTGAGAAGCTCTGTGAGGGAATGTTTACAGATTAAGGGCATAACTTCAGTTCCAGTTTCTTATGAGAAGCAGCGAGTTCAGTTACTATTGATTGTAGTAAAAGATTCAGGCCCAAGCTGGATGGGGTGAATTTGGTTGAGAAAGATTGACTTTAAGGGCTCTACGTTTTCAATTAGAAAATGGTTGCTTGAGTGAAGTCCTAATTAAATACCCACAGGTTTTTCAGGAAGGTCTAAGGACTATCAAAGGGGCAGAGGTCACCTTGCATGTTGACCAGGAAGCAAGTCCACAATTCTGCAAGGTTTACCCAGTGCCATTACAGGCAAAAGTAGAAGCTGAAATCAGAAGGCTGGAGAGTGAAGGAATCATCAAACCAGCGCAGTTTGCAGGATGGGCAGCACCAGTCATACAGCTTGTGAAGATAGATTCGCCTTTGTGGGGATTTTAAACAAATGATAAACCGCTTTTCACCAATTTATATAGACAATTTATACACAAAGTGGCAGGGAGCGTTATCCTTCACAAAGCTGGACACGAGCTAAGCATACTTGCAATTGCAGTTAGATGAGGGTTCTCAGAAGTATGCTACAATTAATACCTGTAAGGTTTTGTACCAATATAAGAGACTGCTTTTTGAGGTATCGTTAGCAAGTTCAATTTTTCATCAGACAATGGAGAATATTTTGCAAGGTTGAACCCTGATTTCCATTTATCTGGATGATGTGCTAGTGACAGGGAAGACCATTAAGGAGCACATAGAGAACTTGGACATAGTCCTTTGATGTTTCTCCAAGGCAGGTGTATGCCTTAGAAGAGAAAAATGTCTGTTCCAGGTACCACAAGTGACCTACTTGAGTTCCAGAGTCAATAAAACCAAGTTACGCCTGTTAGAAGAAAGCGTGAGGGCGATCAAAGGTACCCCAAGTCTCACTCAGTACCGAAGCTTCGATCTTTCCTTGAGCTAGTGAATTATTATGGAAAGTTCATACATAACCAGACTTCCGTCTGGCATCTTTCCATCAATCCTTAAAAAAAAGAGTCAGCCTTGGAAATGGTTGCATAGCCAAGCCAGAGCTGTGAGGGAAGTGAAGAAACAGTTAGCATCCTCTAAGGTGCTGGCACACTATGATCCCAAGAAAGATCCGGTATTAACATGCAATGACTCCCTATATGGTATTGGGTAGTATTAGCTCATAGTTGGCCCAATGGAAAGGAATGCCCAATACCCTCCAGATTGAGGACCTTACATAATGCAGAGTGTAAATACGCCCAGATAGAGAAGGATGGTTTGGCAGTCATATTTGGAATCAAAACGTTCCATCAATACTTTTACAGACATACATTTATAATAATGACAGAGTACAAACCCCTATTAGATTGACTTAAAGAGCCCAAGACAGTGCTGCCCATCACTTCAGGGTGAATTCTGCAGTGGGCTCCAATATTAAATGCGTATAATTAGCAATTGGAGCACCATCTGGGAGGCCAAGTAACAAATATGGATGCTGGCAGATACACCATCAGTGGTACCACTATTGAATGGCTTTAAATTTTCTGGATATAATTCCAGTCATAGCTGAAAGTATCAAGCTTTGGATGCAGAAAGATCCAGTCCTGGCAAAACTGAAACAATTGGTGGCAATGGGGAAAACCAAAGGGCCATTGGAACCAGAACAGAAACCTTGTTGGACCCAGAGAAACCAGATCACAGTAGAAGGCGGCATATTAATATGGGGAGCAAGAGCAAGGTTATCCTAAGCAAAGGTCACTGTGAGGCATTGGCTAATGTCCAAAGGGATCATCCAAGGGTTTTCAAAATGAAGATGGTTCTGTTTGGTGGCCAGGATTGGATGCAGAGAGATCCACATTGGTAGGGGAGTGTCCAGAGTGCCAACAAAGACAAAAGGTACCACCCTGACATTTATGGGAATAGCTGAGTAAACCTTGGACTCGGGTACACGTCGACTATGCAGGTCCTTTCTTGGGCTCACAGTCCTTTGTCTTTGTGGACACCCACTTAAAGTGGCTGGACATGCATCGATTCATTTGTCAAACATGGGGACAACGATAGAAAAACTGCACACATCTTCTGGAATGCACGGACTCCCAGCAGTGTCGATTACAGATGAAGGACCATTGTTTACCAGCAGGGAATTTGAGTATTTCCTCAATAGTATTTGACATGTAAGTACAGCTCGATACCAGCTTCAATGTTCTGGCAGAAAGAGCAGTACAAACTTTGAAGGCAGACTTAAAGAAACAGCCTACAGCTTCACTAGGTACCAAACTGTCCCTGATCTTGTTTGGTTATAGGACCACCCCTCCTATAACCACAGGAATACCTCCAGCAGCATTACTAAACAGGAGAAGACTCCAAACCAGATTAAGTCTGACTATCCCGGACTGACTTTGGGAGGGATGGGAGTGGAATGTGTCTATGTGAAATGGCATCAGGAATGCCAATACCAGACCCCAACAAGACTCCGTGAAACAAGAGAGACAGTTTGCTCAGGGACTGAAGTTTGACTTAGGAACCCCTCTCACCCACTCCAAACTCTCACCCTCAGAACGTGCAGCCCTCCACTCCCTCCGTTCCAACCCCATCCTCACTATCAAACCAGCAGACAAGGGAGGCGTGGTAGTAGTTTGGTGCACCGACCTTTCCACCACTGAGGCGAAACGCCAACTCACAGACACCTCCTCCTACTGCCCCCTTGACCATGACCCCACCTCCCACCACCAAACCATCATCTCCCAGACCATCCATTACTTCATCACCTCAGGGGATCTCCCATCCACCGCCTCCAACCTCGTAGTCCCACAGCCCCGCACCGCCCGTTTCGACTCCTCCCAAAATCCACAAACCTGACTGCCCCGGCCAACCCATTGTGTCAGCCTGCTCCTGCCCCACCGAACTCATCTCTGCATAACTCGACATGCTCCTGTCCCCCTTAGTCCAAGAACTCCCACCTACGTTCAGGACACCACCCATGCCCTACACCATCTCCATGATTTTCGCTTCCCCGGTCTCCAACGCCTTATCTTCACCATGGACATCCAGTCCTTGTACACCCCCATCCCCCATTACGAAGGACTCAAAGCCCTCCGCTTCTTCCTTTCCCGCCGTACCAACCAGTACCCTTCCACTGACACCCTCCTTCGACTTACTGAACTGGTCCTCACTCTGAACAACTTCTCTTTCCAATCCTCCTACTTCCTCCAAACCAAAGTAGCAGCCATGGGCACCCACATGGGCCCCAGCTATGCCTGCCTCTTCATAGGATATGTGGATCAGTCCATCTTCTGCAGCTACACTGGCACCATCCCCCACCTTTTCCTCCGCTACATCGATGACTGTATTGGCGCTGCCACGAGGAGGTTGAACAGTTCATTCACTTTACCAACACCTTCCACCCTGACCTCAAATTTACCTGGACCATCTCAGACTCCTCCCTCCCCTTCCTAGACCTCTCCATTTCTATCTCGGGCGACCGAATCAACACGGACATTTACTATAAACCGACCGACTCCCACAGCTACCTAGATTACACCTCCTCCCACCCTGCCCCCTGTAAAAACGCCATCCCATATTCCCAATTCCTTCATCTCTGCTGCATCTGCTCCTAGGAGGACCAGTCTCAATACCATACAACCCAGATGGCCTCCTTCTTCAAAGACCGCAATTTCTCCCCAGACGTGATCAACAATGCTCTCCACCGCATCTCCTCCACTTCCCGCACCTCCGCCCTTGAGCCCCGCCCCTCCACTCCAATTGCCACCAGGACAGAACCCCACTGGTCCTCACCTACCACCCCACCAACTTCCATATACATCATATCATCCGCCGTCATTTCCGCCACCTCCAAATGGGCCCCACCACCAGGGATATATTTCCCTCCCCTCCCCTATCAGCATTCCAAAAAGACCACTCCCTCCGTGACTCCCTCGTCAGGTCCACACACCCCACCAATCCAACCTCCACTCCCGGCACCTTCCCCTGTAACCGCAAGAAATGCAAAACTTGAGCTCACACCTCCCCCTTTACTTCCCTCAAAGGCCCCAAGGGATCCTTCCATATCCACCACAAATTCACCTGCATCTCCACACACATCATTTACTGCATCCACTGCACCCGATGTGGCCTCCTCTATATTGGGGAGACAGGCCGCCTACTTGCGGAACGTTTCAGAGAACACCTCTGGGACACCCGGACCAACCAACCTAACCACACCATGGCTCAACACTTCAACTCCCCCTCCCATTCCACCAAGGACATGCAGTTTCTTGGACTCCTCTATCGTCGGACCATAGCAACACGACGGCTGGAGGAAGAGTGCCTTATCTTCCGCCTAGGAACCCTCCAACCACAGATAAACTCAGACTTCTCCAGTTTCCTCATTTCCCCTCCCCTCACCTTATCCTAGTCCCAACCCTCGAACTCAGCACCACCCTTCCTCACCTGCAATCTTCCTCCTGACCTCTCCGCCCCCACCTCCACTCCGGCCTATCACCCTCACCTTAACCACCTTCACCTATCGCATTTCCAACGCCCCTCCCCCAAGTCCCTCCTCCCTACCTTTTACCTTAGCCACTTGGCACACTTTCCTCATTCCTGAAGAAGGGCTCATGCCCGAAACATCGATTCTCCTGCTCCTTGGATGCTCCTTTGTAGGCGACCTGCTGCACTTTTCCAGCAACACATTTTCAGCTCTGATCTCCAGCATCTGCAGTCCTCACTTTCTCCTAGAACCACAGGAATGGCCCTGCATGGGGAAGAGGGAAATAAACTGCAGATGCTGGAATCCAAAGCAGACAGGCACGAGGCTGGAAGGATACAGCTGCCTGACTTGTCATGTTTTACCAGCTCCTGCCTGTCTGCATAGGTAAGAGACATGATTAACGCAAAGTCAGGTCTGGTTCTGTACAAAGTTCGGGTTGGTGCAACAGTCCTGAACAAGCACATGGACATATGAATGATGCAAACTCAACAAAAGGTGCAACAGAAAAATATGCCCCGCTCCTCGACAGCCTTTCCGACTTCCAGAAGATGGGTTCTCCCTCTCCTTCAAGCACTGAAGAGACCTCGGAATCTGAGATGGACACACTGGATGTCACCGCCTCAACAGCTTTGCTACCTGAAGAGGAGAATGAATTTCTTCTGAGATGCTCCGGGTACAAGAGAGGAGGTACTGTGTATTACACACTACCCGTATCTGAGGCAATGTCAGAGGAACTTGACTCAGTGCTAAAATGTCCTAGGAGGAGCTACAAAAATAACGTGTCTTCAGACTCCAAATGGGAGGAATATCTTGATTGTAACAAGGTCAGAGAATCTGCAGTCCTCACTTTCTCCTGTAACAAGGTCAGCCAGGTGAACCTCATAGAATATGAGTTCCCCGATTGGGGCTGTTCATCCAGTCCAGTCAGGGAGCCCTCACTGACAGATAGAAACAGGAGGGTCAGAAGTTTATGTTCACGCTGAGAGCTGGCTCTGAGGGAGCTGGATCACTGTCAAGGACTCTCCATGTATAAATAAAGGGTGACTTGGTGACAGGATACTGGCCTCTGTGGAGTTATTTCAGGAGGAGGTTATAGTGAGTCAGATTCACTGTGAAATGGGCTGGGCAGAACTCAGCATAAAGCAATCTGTGAGCAGTGTGGGGATCTCAGTGTAGTGGAGAGTGGTGAACATTGTGAAATAGAGCTGATTGGGCTGAGATCATGCTCATCATGTGCATCTTTAAATTGGAAAGAATTTAGAGTAGAATCAAATGAATTAAAGAGAGTTACAACACAGAAAAAGGCCCTTTGGCCCATCTCATCCATGCTGGTCAAAAAACAACCACTTAATTATTCAAATCTCATTTTCCAACACTTGGCCCATAGCATTGTATGCCTTGGTATTACAAGCCCAAATCTAAACACTACTTAAATATTTTAAGGATTTCTGCTTCTCGTCGACATCTTTACTACTTTTTCTTCATAAGTAAACTACATCAGTCCATTGGATTAATCAAAATAAGGTTCTGGACTTTAGATGATTGAAAGTGCTTGGAGAGGAGAAAGGTCCCTAACATATCTCGTGTTCTATAAAGGGAGCAATTAACAAGCTTCATCTACAGGGAAGTCATGGCAGCAGAGCACACACTCGTGATGTGTCCTCCTGAGCTATGTGGAAAGTCAGTGATGTTTCCAGTATCCCTGGCCACCACGTTTGCAGGAAGTGTGTCTAGCTACAGATACTGGCTAACCCCATTTCAGGGCTGGAGCTGCATGTGAAGCCACTGGATCATCCCAAACCCTGAGATTATTGCGAAAGCATTGTTGTTGATCAACTTCACCATCCCATGATGTGCACCACAGTTTTATAAATACTTGAGAGCTTTAGAGAGGGTAAAAAGTAGTTAATTAATGCTTGATGAGCACCTTGGGACATTTTTGTGTGTTAACGATGCTACATAAATTAAGGTAGTGTTGATTTTGATTTCTGTTATATTGACAAAACATAGAATGTAGTCATTAAATTGAAAACCAGTACTTGCGTTTCTGACAGGCATGAGTTGTTACATTGACAGTGTTCACAGAAATTTCCTGTCTGGGTAAATGGCATAAAAATTCTATTGCATGTAAAATGGGCAAGAATGACTTGTTGCATTTTCCCAACCACCATAAAATATATTAGGAAGAACCAACATTATTAAATTCACATAGAAACAATGATAAATGGGTGTTTTTTAAAAAAATATTTAATTTTGTGAGTCTTTTTTGACATTTTGAAATTTCTTTTGACTCTTTTAAACGGCGTAGCAGTTAGCATTGCTGCCTCACAGCACCAGGGACCTGGGGACAATCCTAGCCTTTGGTAACTGAGTGGCACTTGTACATTCTCCCTGTCTGTGTGGGTTTCCTTCAGGTGTTCCGGTTTCCTCCCAGAGTCCAAAGTTGTGCAGATTAGGTGGGTTAGCCATGGGAAATTGCCTATAGTGTCCAGGGAAGTGCAGGATGATGGGTAGATCTGGGTGGGGTGCTCTTTGGAGGGTCTGTGTCAGCTGAATGGTTGCAGGGATTCTTTGATTCTTCTACTCTATGAACATATGTCCAGAAGATGTTTAAGCCTATTACAAACACGAGGCTTGTAACTTTAACGTTCATGTACACAGGCAAACGTCAACAATTATTTCACTGTGAATGGAGTATGATGTAACAAAGGAAGGATTTCCATCTGTTATTACTGTTACAAAATAAGATCCATTCATTTCTGCTTGTTATTTCATACATGCACAAAAAACTCTTTTCACAATTATCTCCACGCTGTAAAATTAACTTATCAACCTGTTGATAAAGTCAACTTGACTGAACTTGCCAGATTTTTGCAAGCCAGTACGTTTGTATATGTGACTTTTGTTACGATTTGTTGATCTCCAATGAAATTACTTGGCTAATTACAGAGTTATGGCTATAAATTTGTCTTACATTAGTTGTTTTCCATAATTTAAAGAAGTGAAGGCTCCAGGCTTTTTGTAGCTATGTTATTACAAAATAGTTCATCTGGGAATTTCAGTGTGTGAGTTTTTTTTTCTCTACAGGAACTATGAACCTGAAAGCTGGTGATTGTAAGGAACGCATTTGGTTTGTGTGCCCCCTACTGGTTTTATCTATCCACTGACTGTTCACTTCTTCTTTGACATTTTACAGAGGATGGTGGAGGTTGTAATCATAGAACAATACAGCACTGAAACAGGCCCTTTGGCCCACCATGTCTATGACAGCCAACAGACAAAAACTACGTTAACCTTTTATTTTCAACACAGCACAGGAACAGGTCCTTCAGTCCACCAAGACTGTCATGATTCTATCCTTATTTAGACCCACTACTTATTGCCTATGCATGGTTCCTATCCCTCTATCCATTTCCTATTCATGGGGCTTTTATAAAGACTGAGTCAGTAATAGTAATTGAATTTATCCACACAGATGGATGTAAGAGCAGTGGCATTCTATTTAATTGTTACAGTCAAATAAAACTTGCAATAAAACATCTGCTTCAGTGTTCATGACCACTCGGAGCTACAGGCTGCTTAATTCCTTAAGGTAATGTACATGCTTTAACTATTGATGAGCCTGAAACAGTAAGCCCACTGTCTAAGTAAACACATAGGTTTGCTACTGGACAGTCATCGGGTTTTCCCCAACTAAACAGACATACATTTTATTTCTTTCACAGAATATGGGGGTTGCTAAGTTACTCATCCCTCATTGTCCTTCAGCTGAGTGGCTCGCAAGGCCATTTCAATCATATTGCTGTGGGGCTGGAGTCACATGTAGGCCAGACCAGGCAAGCATGGCAGATTCCCTTCCCTAAAGGCCATTAATGAACCAGATGGAATTTATCAGCAGTTGAAGATAGTTTCTTGCTAACCATCCGTGACACAAATTGTAAGTATTAACACTAAATGGATTGCATTTATTTCATGCCATTAATTATGACAGATAATTTATACTAGCATATTAATTTTCACATTCTGCTATGTAAACTATAAACCAGAGTAAATAGCTGCCTATATAAGAATACATCCAAGGTAACTAGATTAAGAGAATACACAAGGGGTTTTGTGAAATGTATACAATAAGCAGGTGTCACTGCTTTTGGAGAGACAGATGAAGTACAGTCTTGAGAAATGCTGATAGAAACCTCTGTGCCAGGCTGGTACAAAGTCTGGTATCCATCATGGGATAGAAGGGAAAAGTCTGACCATCACTGATCACCCATTCACATGATGTTAAAACCTATAGATAATTGGATGATGATAGCCAGTCAAAATGAACAGAATACCTGTTTTTAAACTGCGTATATTCCGTTACTCAGTAGAGAAGTCTCTGGACCTCCCAAGGGGCTTTCTCCACATTGGTGTAAAACAACAAACTCTTTGATGCTTGAAGATTCCAATCCAGCTCGAGTGGAAAGCTTCAAATTTCTCCACATCATACTGCATCAGACAAACATTTATCGCTGCCCCCCAACCGCGCCCCCCGACCCTGACCTTGCCATGTACTTGTTTAAAAGTACCCTGAAGCTTCTTTACATCCTCCTAATCACTTACACTTTCATCTAGTTCAGAGTTGTCAGCACATTTAGAAATACCACCTTTGATTTCAGCATCCAATTGATTGATCTCTGTTGTGAACATAATAATATATTATAGAATGTAATACTTGTGCCTAAACACTGATCCCTGCGGTATCCCACCTGTTACTATCACCAACTCTGAAAATGATGCATTTATTTTATTTTCTGTTTCCTATCTGCTAAGTAATTCTCAGTCCATATTGATATATTACACCTAGCCCATGTATTTTGACTTTCCACAATAACATCTTATGTGGGACATTATCACAAATTTTCTGAAAACCCAAATAATGACATTCACGAGTTCACTCTCATCTATTCCACTGGATGAATCATCAAAAATTAACTCCAGTAGGTTTGTTAAAGATGATTTCCATTTCAAATAAACTTTGTATAATCTTGTTGGTATTTTGTAAAGTCTTATTATTACATCCTTTATTATAGACGCCAGCATCATCCCTAAAGAAAGGTGCTGGCTAATTAGTCTGTAATTTCCCATTTCCTCATTTCCCATGACTAACCTACATAACCTGCACATTCCTGGACAATTTAGCATGGCCAATAAACATAACCTACACAGCTTTGGATTGTTGGAGGGTACTGGAGCATCTAGATGAAACTCACACAGACACAGAGATAATGTGCAAACTCCACATAGAGAGTTACCCAAGAGTGGATGAAACCCAGGATTCTGGCTCTGTGAGACAGTAGTGCTGACCACTGAACCAACATGCAGCTTACATATCACAGTCACTGTTTCTTGAGTTAAAAATCACAACACCAGGTTATAGTCCAACAGGTTTAATTGAAAGCACACTAGCTTTTGGAGCGTCCACCTGATGAAGGAGCGTCGCTCCAAAAGCTAGTGTGCTTCCAATTAAACCTGTTGGACTATAACCTGGTGTTGTGTGATTTTTAACTTTGCTGAAAATGTGTTGCTGGAAAAGTGCAGCAGGTCAGACAGCATCCAAGGAGCAGGAGAATCGACGTTTCGGGCATGAGCCATTCTTCAGGAATGAAGAAGGGCTCATATGCCTGACCTGCTGCGCTTTTCCAGCAACACATTTTCAGCATCTGCAGTCCTCACTTTCTCCTAGATGATTTTTAACTTTGTACACCCCAGTCCAACATCGGCATCTCCAAATCATGACTGTTTCCTGAAGGAGCTTTCACAACAAGATTATTAACTAAACACTTCCCTTTGGAGTTACAAAATATTTTATCTCAACTAATGTTGGTCTCAAAGACTATCTTACACACACTTCAAAAATTCATCTGCTGCAAAATTATTGCTAATGTGTTTTGTCCAGTCAAATGTAGATTAAAATTACCCATGATTACTTTAATACCCTTGTTACATGCCTCTTTAATGCCACCCCTTACCTCACTGTTATTGTTTAGACACCTAATAGAGACAATTCCATGAATGTTCTCTGCATTGTGTTTCTTCATCCCTCCAACCAGACTGATTCCACATCAAGATTTCCTGCACCACATCCTCTGTTACTATTGTATCAGTTTCATCTTTCACCAACTGACACTAAGATTGGTGAAGAAGCAGATAGTGAAGGGGTCAAAGAATGCAACAGAATATAGATAGATTGGAGAGTTGGGCAGAGAAATGGTAGTGGAGTTCAATCTGGGCAAATGCGAGGTGATGCATTTTGGAAGATCCAATTCAAGAGTGTACTATAAGTTAAATGGAAAAGCCCTGAGGAAAATTGATGTACAGAGAGATCTGGGTGTTCAGGTCCCTGAAGGTGGCAATGCAGATCAATAGAGTGGTCATGAAAGCATACGGTATCCTTTCCTTCATCGGACAGGGTATTGAGTACGAGAGTTGGCAGGTCATGTTACAGTTGCTTGGACTTTGGTTCGACCATATTTGGAAGACTCTGTACAGTTCTGGTCACCACATTACCAAAAGGATAAGGATGCTTTGGACAGGATGCAGAGGAGGTTCACCAGGATGTTGCCTGGTATGGAGGGTGTTAGTTATGAAGAGAGGTTGAATAGATTAGAATTATTTTCATTTGAAAGACGGAGGTTGAGAGGAGATCTGATGAGGTCTACAAAATCATGAGAGGTATAGACAGGATGGGTAGCAAGAAGTTTTTCCCCCAGAGTGGGGCACTCAATTACTAGGGGTCACGAGTTCAAAGTGAAGAGGGGAAAAGTTCAGGGGAGATATGCGTGGGAAGTTCTTTACGCAGAGGGTGGCGGGTGTCTGGAACATGTGGCCAGCGGAGGTGGTAGAGGCGGGCATGATAGCGTCATTTAATGTGTGTCTAGACAGATACGTGGATGGGCTAGGAGCAGAGGGATAACGAACCCTTAGAAAATAGGTGACAGGTTTAGAGAGAGGATCTGGATTGGCGCAGGCTTGGAGGGCTGAAGGGCCTGTTGTTGTGCTATAATTTTCCTTGTTCTAACAATCTCCTTTCACATTGTCCCTGCGCTCCCTAAAGATTGAATACCCATCAATGTTCAGCTCCCAGCCTTGGTCACCCCATAGCCATGTCTCCATAATCGCAATCAAGGCAGACTCATTGACAACTAATTTCGCTGGTACTTTGTCTACCTTATCGCAAATGCTTGTCATATTCAGGTATAATATTTTCAGACTATATTCAACATTTTTACGCAATTGTTTATGTAATCCAGCCTAATTTGCTGCTAACTCTTGTTTCCTCTGATTTCCACATCAGCATTCTGCTTTTATCTCTTTCATTTCCCTCTTTACTGCTCTCAATATTGACTCCTGCTCAGGTTTCTATTTGCTTTCCACTATAGTGTAAACTGTCCTCCACAGTCCTGATTAATGTCCCTGTGAAGATAATGGTCCTGAGCTTAGTGGAATGCAACCCTTCCTATTTACATATATCCTGACTTCTCCAGAATCAGTCTCAATGTCCCAAGTCTCCAAATTCATACCTCCTGAACCATCCCTCCAGCCGTGCATTAATTCTGTCTATTTTCTATTTCTTTTCTCAGTAAAAAATGAGGTCTGCAGATGCTGGAGATCACAGCTGCAAATGTGTTGCTGGTCAAAGCACAGCAGGTTAGGCAGCATCTCAGGAATAGAGAATTCGACGTTTCGAGCATAAGCCCTTCATCAGGAATAAGAGAGAGAGAGCCAAGCAGGCTGTGCCTGCTTGGCTCTCTCTCTCTTATTCCTGATGAAGGGCTTATGCTCGAAACGTCGAATTCTCTATTTCTTTTCTCACCAGATCTGGGCAGTGGGGAGCAATCCTGAGATTAATATCTTTGAGATTCTACTTTTTATTTCCTAGCTCCCTATATTCTACTTACATCCCTCTTTTTACCTATGTCATTGGTACCAATATGGATCACGGTCTCTGGCTGGTCTTGCTCCCTCTTCAGAATGTCCTGCAATTGCTCAGCGACATCTCTGACCCTGACACTAGGGCAACAGCACACCATTCTGGTGTCACATCTGTGGCCACAGAAGCAACTGTTTCCTTTATAATGAAACCCCCTGCCACTATTGGTCCGCCATTCCCTTTCACCTCTTCTCTGCAGCTGGTCTATTCCTGGTACCATGGGCTTTGCTCTTGCTGCATTCTCCTGAATATCCATCTCCCCAAAAATATCTAGAACAGAAAATCCACAGAGCAATAGAGTGTCCAAGGGGACTCCTGCACCACCTGCCTAGTGCTCTTCCTCTGTCTGACAGTCACGCTTCCCTTTCTGCCTGCGCACTATTTTTCTGCAGTGTGACCACCACAAAGATTTCAGCTTTACAGAGATTCCACAGTGACTCCAGCAACAGCTCCAGATTTCCAGAAGCTGCAGTTGGAGACACTTCCTGCACATATGATCCTCCTGGAAGTTGGAAATATCCCTGACTTCCCATACCACAGAGGAAAAGCATACTAGCAGACTGAGCTCCACTGCCATGACTCACCCTTAAATTACTCTTTCCATTTATTTCCTCTGGTTTCAGAAATTTAAATATATACCAGGGACCTTACACTTTTCCTTATACTTTAAATGCTCTTAAAATAAAGACCAATATTTTGCTTTAAACACTGGTCAGTATTAATTCTTAACTGATCTTGTCAGGGTCACCACTCATCCTGTGTTGGCTTCTGGCCCCCTTCATGAGCCTAAGGTTTTGTTGTGAAATTGTTCTTGAAATTCAGTCACCTTCTGTAATTTATCAAATCCTGGTCTCCTTGAGGTTGTTTCCCAGTGAAATCACACTTCTGATTTATTATGGACTGTCAAACGTGACCTCTTGGCCACTCTCTCATGTTGTTTTAACCCTTGCCACTTTGATGTTGTACCTAAAACTATTATGCAGTAAACAACCTTGTTATGGAAGGAAAGTGCCTCTTCTGTTCCAATACATCAGTAGTCTATCCTCCACCCTCCTCCATGGAGGTGGTGATGACCTAGTGGTATTACCACTGCACTGTTAATCTAGAGAGCCAGATAATATTATGGAGACCGGAGTTCAAATGCCACCGTGGCAGATAGTGAAATTTGCATTCAATAAAGGTAACTTGGAATTAAGAGTGATGACCCTGTCCAGTTCACTAATGTCCTTTAGGGAAGGAAACTGCCATCCTTACCTGGTCTGGCCTACGTGTGATTATAGACTCTTAACTCCCCTCCCCAGGCAATTAGGAATGGGCAATTCATTCATCCATTGAATGAATAAAGGAAAAAATATACCGATAGGCTGTAGACTCAGCCTAGAGAGTGGAGGATTGGTGGCAGGAAACTCTCTAAATTATAGGCTGGTGATGTTTCTGAAACTGCAACATGGTGCCAACAGTGATATCATAAGAAATACTAAAGTCCCACATTACATCAACTACTGACCATTGTGATAAAACCCCAACTGTTTTGTGCCTTGTAGGAAAGGAAACTTGCTCTCCTTGCCTGGCCTGTCCTACATGGAACTCCAGATCCACAGCAGTGCAGACGCTGCCCTGTGCCGTAGCTCCAGCAAAGCCAAACTGTTCAGGGCAGGCTCTGGATGGACAACAAATGCTGGATTTGCTAGTGACACCCACATCACATTGAAGAATAAACATTTAAAACCACTGCATCACCTATTTATTAATGTAACATCATACTAGGCAAGTATCAAGACTGACCAAGGATGTTCAAAAACACTTCGAGCTGAAAGACTATGGAACCAGCTGACTATTTAACAGAGGCTTGCAGACCCCAACTATTACATCAAGACCAATTTGCTCAGCAGTGCCAGAGTAGCTCTCCTGTCTTTCTTTTGTTGTGGGGAAGAACACTAGTCTCAGTGTCAGAATCGGGATTCAATGACAGAGTTTATTGCACAAGGAAACACTGGAGCTCGGGAGAGAGAGACCAACAGCACAGTGGTCAGCTGGGAGTCTTCTCTTGACCAGGAGCACATGTCAAGAAATTTTTATACATCTTGTGATACAATAGGTCAGTGATGAGATTATTATCTTTGTAACATGGTCTGTTAATGGCAATCATTGCAGTATTATTGATAGTTTTGATACAGTCTTCATCAGTTCCAGCGCAGCTTTCGTTAATTTCAGTGTGGTCACTTTTAGTTTCAGTGCAGACATAGTCTGTTTCAATGTCTGCACGGACGTCCATTGCTGTAGTAATGGGTGCTAATCACTCTTCCTGAGAAGGACGATTACTGCAGCCTTGGCTATTAGCATTTCACACTGAGTCTATATCAAACTGGTAGCATTTCTATAAGAGGTATTGGCTGGACCCAGACACTTTGGCAAGCAGTATTCATTACTCATTTGTATTCTCTCCCCCACCTGCCTAAACTAATCAACTGGGTTGTAAATGCATTGTACTGGCATTCTAGTAGCTCCAGGCAGTGTCTGTATCTGCTCTGCTCTCTCTCTCCATATTGTGATCCGACCGCCATCTTTTGTACCAAGTTGGCCAACTGATGGCTTTGCAGCCATCTTGTGTGTCCATGTGCCTAGTGTCATTTCCATTTTCACTGTTGTAAATTTTTTTATTCAATCATGTGAAGTGGGCCAAGCATTTTGGAAAGGCAAATCGGGGAGGACTTATACACTGAATGGTATGGTTCTAGAGAATATTGCTGAAAAGAGAAATCTTGGAGTGCAGGTTTGTAGCTCCTTGAAAGTAGAGTCGCAGGAAGACATGATAGTGAAGAAGGTGTTTGGTATGCTTTCCTTTTTTGGTCAGAGTATTGAGTGCAGGAGTTGGGAGGTCATGATGAGGCCGTACAGGACATTGATGAGGCCACTTTTGGAATATAGCGTGCAATTCTGGTTTCCTTCCAATCGAAAGGATGTTGTGAAACTTGAAAGGGCTCACAAAAGATTTACAAAGATGTTGCTAGGATTGGAGGATTTGAGCTATAGGGAGAGGTTGAATAGGCTGGGATTGCTTTTTCCTTGAGTATCGGAAGCTGAAGGGCTAGAGTTTAATAAAATCATGATGGGCATGGATAAGGTAAAAAGACAAGGTCTTTTCCCTGGGTTTGGGGGAGTCCAGAACTAGAAGGCATAGGCTTGGGGTGAGAGGGGAAAGATATAAAAGAGACCTAAGGGGCAACTTTTTCATACAGAGGGTGGTGCATGTGTGGAATGAGCTGCCAGCGGAAGTGGAGGCGACTGGTACAATTACAACATTTAAAAGGCACCTGGATGGGTTTGGAGGGATATGGGCCAGGTGCTAGCAGTTGGGACTAGGTTGGGTTGGGATATCTGGTTGGCATGGATGAGTTGGACTGAAGGGTCTGTTTCCATGCTGTACATTTCTGTGACTCTATGAGCAACCAAATACACACTTGTCTTTTGTGAAGACAAAACCAAACACAAATCAAGTATCAGAAATGTTGGAGAAAGCAAAATTTAGTGATAGAGAAAAACTGAGGACGATCAGTATTAGTAGAGAAATGGTGTTGGGAAAATTGAGGGGATTGAAGATGGATAAATCCCCAGGGCCTGATAATCTACTAAAGTACACAAAGAAGTAGCTCTAGAAATAATGGATGCATTGGTGGTCATCTTCCAGGATTCTATAGACTCTGGAAGAGCTCCTGCAGATTGGAGGGTAGCTAATGTTTATCTAATATTCAAAAAGGGAAGCAGAGAGAATTCAGGGAGTTATAGACCAGTAAGCCCAACATCAGTAGTGGGGAAAATTCTCGAATCCATTATCAGGGACTTTATAGTGGAGCATTTAGAGAGCAGTAGCAGAATCAGCATGGATTTATGAAAGGGGAATAATGCTTGACAATCTGTTGGGAATCCAAGAAGATGTAACCAGTTGAGTTGACAAGGGGAGCCAGTTGATGTGGTATATTTGGACTTTCAGAAAGCTAAATCTTGCATAAGAGATTATTGTGCAAGATTAAAGCGCAAGGGACGGGGGAAGTGTATTGAGATGGATAGAATACTGGTTGGCAGGGAGGAAACAAAGAGCAGGAATTAATGGGTCCTTTTCAAATTGGCAGACAGTAACTAGTGGGGTGCCACAGGGATCAGTGGATGAGGGTACAAAATGTAACATCTCAAATTTGCAGGTGACACTAAGTTGTGTGGGAGGGTGAACTGTGACGAGGATGCAGAGATCCTTCAGCATGATCTGGACAGATTGGGTGAGAGGGCAAGTCAAAGGCAGATGGAGTACAATTTGGATAAATACAAAGTTATTCAAAGTTATTTTGGAAGCAAAAACAAGAAGGCAGATTACTACTTGAATTGCTGTAAATTGGTAGAGGGGAGTATGCAGCAGGAGCTGGGTGCCTGAAGGTACAGGTGCATGCAGGCCCAGCAGGTGGTAAAGAAGGTCTGTTGGCCTTCATTGTAAGAGCTTTCAAGTTCAGGAGCAAGGATGTGTTGTTGCAGTTATACAGGGCCTTGGTGAGGCCACACTTAGAATATTGTGTGCAGTTTTGATCTCCTTTTCTGAGGAAGGATGCTCTTGCTCTTGAGGGAGTACAGTGAAGGTTTATCAGGCTGATACCAGGGATGGCAGGACTGGCATATGAGGAGAGATTTGAACAAGTTAGGATTGTTTTCGCTGGAGTTCAGTTGAATGGCGGGGGGGGGGGGGGGGGGAAATCATACAGACTTACAAAATTCCAACAGCTCTACACAGGCTAGGTGCAGGGAGGATGTTCCCAATGGTGGGTGAGTCCAGAACCAGGGGTCACACAGCCTGATGATTCAGGATAGACCATTTAGGACAGAGATGAGGAAACATTTCTTCACTTAATGAGTGGTGGGCCTGTGGAATTCACTGCCACAGGAAGTATTTGATTCCAAAACACTGAATGTATTCAAGATGCAGCTAGATATAACACTTGGGGTGAATGGGTTTAAAGGTTAAGGGGAGAAAGCAAGATTAGGCTGTTGAGTTGGATAATTGGCCAGGATTGTGATGAATGGTGGAGCACGCTCGTAGGGCCAACTGATCTCCTCCTGCTCCTATCTTCTGCATTTCTATGTTTCTATGAAAGCCAGAATCTGATCACTCATCAAAGACTACTCTTGAGATGGAGCTGATGAGCTCCCACCTTGAAACACTGCAGTCCATGTGCTGTAGGTAAACCCATTGCACTGTTTGGGGAGAAAGTTTTAGGATTTGGATCAAGGAACAGTGAAGAAATGGTGATATACTTACCAGTCAGGATGATGAGTGGATGAGAGGGAAACTTGCATTTCCTGTCCTTTTCCTCTAAGATGGTAGAGGGCACAGATTTAGAAGCTGTTGAGTTCCTGCAGTGTTTTGCAATGGTATACACAGCTGCCACTGTGCACTAGGCGGTGAAGGGAGTCAATGTTGAAGGTAGTGCCAATCAAGCGGCCTGGTAGTTCAGTGGTTAGCACTGCTGCCTCACAGCACCAGGGACCCAGGTTCAATTCTAGCCTCGGGCGACTGTCTGTGTGGAGTTTGCACATTCTCCCAGTGTCTGCGTGGGTTTCCTGCAGGTGCTTCAATTTCCTCCCACAATTCAAATCCAAAGATGCGCAGGTTAGGTGAAATGGCCTTGCTAAATTGCCCATAGTATTGGTAATGTGTAGACTAGGTGCATTAGTCAGGGGTAAATATAGGGCAGGTTACTCTTCAGAGGGTCGAACTTATAGGGCCGATATGCCTGTTTCTACACTGTAGGGATTTTATGATTCTATGAAGTGAGCTGCCTTGTCTGAATGGTGTTAAACTTCATGAATGTTGTTGGAGTTGTGCTCCTCCACGCAAATAGAGAATATTCCATCCCACTACTGACTTCTAAATGATGGACAAATGAGACAGAAGGCTTTGAATATGGGGAGTTAGCAGGTGAGTTACACAGCAGAATGTTTTTGAACATTAACTCGTGGGAAGTGGGTATTGCTAGCTAAGGCAGCAATTACTTATTCCTAATTGTCCTTGACGTGATGATGGTGAGCTGTCTTCATGACCTGTTCCAGGCTATTTTCCATTTGTACAACCACAGTGTGGTTAGTGAGGATTTTGACCCAGTGAGGGTGAACAACCTATGATACAGTTCCAAGATGGCTTGCAGAGTATCGACAGGTGGTAACATTCCCATGCATCTGCTGCCCTGTCCTTCTTTGTAGCTGAGGTCACAAGTGTGGAAGATGCTGTCAAAGAACTCCAGCCTCTGACTAGCTCTTGCTGCCAGTGTCTTTATGTGGCTGGCCCAGTTCAGTTTCTGGTCAACAGCAAAATCTGGGATATTGCGAGAGGGTGCTTCAATGATGGTGATGCCATTGAAAGTTAAAGAGAAATTGTTACAATCTTGTTTATTGGAGATGGCCATTGCCTGGCACTTGTATGGTACAAAACATATTTGCACTTGCTAGTACAAGCAAGCATGTAGTCAGGGTCTTGTTGCATGTGGGCACAGGCTGCTTCAGTTTCTGAAGTGTATTGGGGGTGAGTATGGGGTTAATTTGACAAGTCAATCCCACACAAACAGCAACGAGATATCAATGAATTGCTTTCTTGAGTGACATTGACTGAGAAACAAATATTTTCCATGACACTGGGATCCACCTCTACTCTTCTTCAAAATAGTGCCAAGAGTATCCTTTGGAAGGCGGAAGAGATTGGAGTTTAACATTCCATCCAACAGTCCTGCTTTTCCTCAGTACTGTGCTGGCACATCAGCCTTGACATTCATGCTCAAGTCCTGAGATGGGAATTTACCCCACAATCTTCTCCATCTCAGGTAAAAGTGGTCCCGACTGAAGCACGATTCAGTCGCTATTTGCTTCAGGAGTCCCGGAACCTGGAAGCCAGTCCATATTAATGTGTGTTGAAAAGACTACTTGCCCATGATAGGACAAATAAATAACCGGTGTTCTTGTCAGTGCTCCTTTGTGATAAAGGAGCAGCCTAGCTCAAACAACACACCGCCTCCTCTCACCAGATACTTTATACTGGAGCAGGAAGAGTTAGATCTGGATCCCAGCATGCTTACCCTCTGCCAAGGCTATGTTTGTGCCTGGGTGTCATTGAAGAGGGGCACGCAGTGTCCTCAGACACTTCTGATCCTTTAGAGAGAGGTTGGTATCACAGATGGTGGAATGCCTTATTTTTCCATCTGCTCGCTCCCTACTTTTCCCTCACTTTTGTTGTCATTGCACTGGATTAATCACATATACATACTGCAACTACAAGAGCAGGTCAGAAATAGGAATACCGCAGCAAGTAACTCATCACCTGACTCCCCAAAACCAGTCCAGCATTGAGGGCACAAGTCAAGAGTATGGTGGAATACTCCCACTTGCCTGCAAAGGTGAAGCTCCAATGACATTCAAGCAGCTTGACACCATCCAGGACAAAGCAGTCTGTAGCTGTTCCTCCACTGCCACTGGGTCAAAATCCTGAAACTCCCTCCCTGATAGCTGTTTAAGTCTACAGCACATGCAATGCAGTGGATCAAGAAGCCAGCTCACCATTAACTTATCAAGGGCAGTAGGGCTCAGCTAGCATTCCATGAGAGAATGAAAAATAAATTTATCCCTCAAATAACGTTGTTAAAACTGTTTATCTGATCCTTTACTTCATTGCAGCTTGTGAGACTACCCGGTGGGTAAATTGGGTTGCCACATTTACCCTTGACAGTGCAATTAATTGGCTGTGAAGTGCTTTTTGATGTCCGGAGGCCTATTTAGATGCAATTTGTTCACTTCTGTTTCTTCAGTGCGATAAAAATCCAAGTTCACCTAGCGGGTAGAAGTAATTAATGCAGAAAATGGGGATTCTAATCTCCCTTAATTTGCCGTCTATTTCACTTACTATTGTACCAGGCCTGCAAAAGGTCACAGGCTGTGATTGCTTTCTCAAGCGAGAGTCTTCGTTATCAGCAACAAAGCTTGCTGTGGTCCCTGCTCTGAAGGGAGGATTGCAGAGAGCTTGTGGAGTTTTGTTTGAAGGCATTTTTGATTGACAGCTGTAGACATAGGCATGGCAACTCTTCCCCAGTACACTGGCTGCATTTTTCACTCTACCCCCTATTGGCATAAATAGATCATTTTATAATGTTACTTCATACAAAAATGAATAATAATGAACTGAAGCAGCTTAGAAAATGGCAAAGAACTACTGATGTACTCTTAATTTTATCGTTTTGAAGCAGCCATTCAGGCAATGCTAACTCCAAAAAAAAACTGATGTATGTCTAACTGATTCATAGTTTACGGCTGGAAATATGGAATATTACTCATCTATAAAATAGACCAACAAATGAGAGGCATCTTGTATAGATTTCCATTATATTGATCAGCAGCATATTTTACCTTCAGTGAGTAGGAAGCTTGCCTGTGAAAATCGTCTTTAGCACTAAATATGGGGAAAAAAAAGGTACCTGCAGTGTGTCTGATTTGTATCAGCACAATCTTGTCTTTGAAGAAATCATAAATGGACTGTGTTGATTGAATAACTAATCTGGATGAGGAGGCAAATAAGGCAGAATTCACAGATCAAATCCAAATTGCTCATCAGAATTCTGCCATAGAAGCTAGTTTCATTAAAGGATGAAAGCAGCCAGTTTATATTTTAATAGCAGATTAATTGGTTGCCAGATCAAACATTCCATATTTTTAATTGAATCCAGTCAGTTCTAAAGATATAAGGAAGGCCAATTTGATTCTGCAACATAACCATTACACAGCAACTCATTACTAGATAAATACAATGTTATAACTTTAGATGAACAATGCTCTTCAGTCCATTTGGCTTCATTCATTCAGCCATTAATTAGCTTCTGTGTAAAGAAATACTTAAACACCCACCCTAAGATTGCTCTACATAGCTGTAGTCTTATTTGGTTTTGTGGCATTTCTGTCAACTGTGGCTTAATTGATGTGATTCACCTCCAAGTTAGAACACTGTGACCTCAAACCCACTTCACAGGTGGCATGGTTGTTAGCTCTGCTGTCACACAGCATCGGGGGCCTGGTTTTGATTCTTGGGTGACTCGAGTGTGTGGAGTTTGTATGTTCTTTCCAGTATCTGCATGGGTTTCCTTTGGGTGGTCTAGTTTTCTCCCACAGTCCAAAGATGTGCAGGTTAGGTGGATTGGCAAGTTTACAGGGATGTGGTGCATCTGCTTGGGATGCTCTTGGGAGGGATGGTGTGGACCCGAAATGGCTTCTTTATGAACCATGAGAATTCTATAATTCAGAGATTTGAGCACAAAAATGTAAAGCTCATATTCCATTACAATGCTAAGCGTAAACTCTCAAGTAGATACAAATAAGCCCACGGTGCTCTTTCAAACAAGAAACAGAGTTATGCACAGCAAGTTTATATTTATCCCTCCATTAATTTTGCAAATAACCTGGTCAGGCATTTGACAAGGTAACTCATAAAAGATTAAATCATACAAGCCCATGGTGTTGGAGGAGGTATATTGGCCTGGATAGAGAATTATCTCATGGTGGGGGGAAAAACAGAGATAAGGGAATCTTTTGCAGCTTGGCAATGCATGATAAGTGGGGTTCCACAGCAACCAGTGTTGGGACCACAATGTTTACAACATATATTAATGACGTGGAAAAAGGAATAAATGCATTGTAGCCAGATTTGCAGACAACACTAAAATAGGTGGAAAGGCAGATTGTAGGAGAGGTACAAGCAGTTTACAGACATACCTGATAGGTTAGGTAGGTGGGAAAAGTGATGGCAGATGGAGCAGTGTGGAAAAAATGTGCAGTTGTTCATTTTGGAAGACATAATAAAGTTGAGTATCATTTAAATGGAGAAAAGCTACAGAAGCTGCAATACAAAGGGTTTTGGTTGGGGGGGGTGCTTGTGCACAAACATAAAATTAGCATACAGATAATCAGGAAAACTAATTGAATGTTGGCCCTTTTTTCAAGGAGTTTAGAGTATAAGTGTAGGGAAGTCTTACCAGAACTGCACAGGGTGTTTTTGAGACCACATTTGAGGTACTACAAGCAGTTTTGACCCCCTTAATTAAGAAAATATATTATTTCCTTGGAGGCAGTTCAGAGAAGGTTCACTACGATGATTACTGGTTTTGAGCGATTGCCTTATGAACAAAGGATAAACAAACTGGGACTCTACTCACAAGTTTGGAAGAATGAGAGGTGATCTCATTGAAACATATTGGATTCTAAAGGGGCTTGACAGGTTAAATGCTGAGAGGATGTTTCCCTTCATGGGCGAGGCTAGAATTAGAGGTAATAATCTCAGAATAAAGGGGTGCCTTCTGAATCTGTGATGAGGAAGAATTTCTTCTCTCAGAGGGTTAAGTGTCATTGGAACTCCTTGCTAAAGATATCTGTGGGGAAGAGTCCTGTCTACATTTAAGGCTGTGATAGATAGATTCTTGATCAGTAGTGGAATCAAAAGTTATAGGGAAAGTTCAGGAATGTTGGAGTGTTGGATAAGGAATGTTGGGAGTGTTGGACGAAGAATGTTGGAGCAGCCATGATCCTCTTAAATGGTTGAGAAAGCTAGAGTGGCTGAGGGGTCTAGAATCCCTACAGAATGGAAGCAGATCCTTCGTCAAATGTACGTCAATCCTTCAAACATCATCCCACCCGGATACCCCCTCCCCCCATCATGGTAACCCTGCATTTCCAATGGCTAATCCACCTAGTTTGCACATTCCTGGACACTATGGGCAATTTAGCACAGCCAATCCATTTAAGTTGCACATCTTTGGACTGTGGGAGGAAAACCATACAGACATGGGGAGAATGTGCAAACTCCACAGTCCATCACCCGAGGGTAGAATCGAATCCAAGTCCCTGGCACTGTGAGGTAGATGTGTTAACCACTGAGTCATCGTGCCACCATATTTCTTATGGTCTTATCATAATAGTGTCATTTGTGGCAATTTGCTGTAGCATAACAGTTACCCAACCACCCCCTTTTCTCTTACTCCGTATCCCTCCTCACCCTGAGGGGTTGGCAGGAACAGACAATAATTATATTGAACTGCAGATCAGGCTTGAGGGGCAAATGCCCCACACCTCTGCTTCAAATTCAGATCTTCATATGTTTGTTCCTAAAACTGTGAATGCACCTTCAAAATACTTACACGGCTTTAAATTGCTTTGGAATATTGCAAAGGATGTTGTATACATGCCAATCCTTCTTTTGTAGTTAATAACTAGAAATGATTTAGAAAATAAAATCATTAAAGAAAAAAAACACATCTGTAGACAATTGAGGTAGTTTAAGCTTTAAGCAAAGCCAGTTGTTTTTTATCAAACCGAAAGTTGTTTGACTAATTTAATAGTATTTTTTGACAAAGTAACAAAGAAGGTTGAAGAAACAAATGTAGATGCTGTCTATATCCATTTTAAATGTTTGGCAAATTACCATGTAAAAGGTTGTAACTCATAAGAAGGTCCCCGTGGCTCATATTAAAAAAATAATTTGGTTTGTGGACAGAAAACAAAGTCAGGATTAAATGGCTGCATTTTTTGGACCAGGAAATTTGATATTCCCCAAGATTCAGTGATAGGAAAATTGTGTTTTATACAAACTGCCTCAGATATTAGAATACTGGCTAAAATTGCAAAATTTGCCAATCATATTAAACTGAGAGGTATAAAAATAAAGACACCAATTGACTGCAACAATGCAGCTAGGCCAGCAGAACGGACAGACAAATGGCAGCTGGAATTTAACAGTGTCCACGAGATGAAGAATTTTGGCAAAAAGGATACTAAAGACTTCATGGCAAAGTTCTACAAATGTGACTGGACTCTGATATCAATGTCCAGGCTCCTGATAGATGATGGTACATCTCCAATACACCTGTAACCTTCCCCAACCACCAGGGAGTGGACATTATAGAAACAGAACACACTATAACACCCTCTTCACACTGCAGAGGCATGGACCCCTGCCTGAAGACATCCCGACTGCACACCTACCTGTAGCCAATCCCCAGGTGTGGTACTGAATGCAGCGCTTGACTTACTGTGTAGTTCCCGTTGTCTGGAGGGTACCTCCACAGACTTTGGTAAGCACTACACCCTTATGACATTGAGACATGATTACTTGCTTGCTGGCTGCACATTCAGTGTGCTTGAGTGGTGCAGGTCTGGGTTTGATCCTGCACATTCCTGGACAACAAGCCATACATGCCTTTGACACCAGACTGCTGCGCAGCAAGGAAACACACCAGCCTGTGTGACTATACTAACTGGCATTCTGAGGCAACACACTGATGTTTCAAGCACTGAGCTGAGTGAGCACTAAGAAAGGAAGCAAACAGCCCTGAGATGTGGCCTGGTCCAATCCAAGAAGTGGCACCTGTCCTTGTGGGCACAGTATCCTTGCAGCAGCCTTTCAATGCTAATTGCCACTGCTCCCTTCAATACAAGTCTGTGCTTCTTAAGTGGATCAGTGATAAGCCATGATGATTGTGAGGAGCTGGCAAATATCAGATACCAACCCCCATGGAGAGAGATGTGCCTGACATGTTGTTTGGTCCTGAGTAACATGGAGGCCTCTCCCAGCCAGCAAAAACTAAATTCACTAGGTACTCACTCTGACCTCCATGTTGAGAATTGTCAAAACTGGCTTCTTCAGTACTTTCGTTAAGATAGGGAGCTATATATTAATGAGGCCAGTGGCAGCATTAATAAGGTGTTTAACAAGGTATAATCCCCTTCAACTAGTGATGCAACACTGCCTTGTGAGAAATGTGCTTTGCGAGCCGGTAAATACATTAAAGATGCAGCGAGTTGGTCCTGACATTGAGATATGCCTGACCAGACTTCTTGCTGGATTCTTCCACAAATCACACCATAGTCCACGTTGCTGAAATCCACATTGATTCTGCCCAATTAAGTATTTTTGAAGTTTCCAGATATGCTTTTAGAGTCATAGAATCATAGAGATGTACAGCACGGAAATATTGCCACATTTTGAACAACGCGATATGCATAATTTAAAATACAAATTTCATGCTTCCGTTGGCATTACAGATGGCTTGACTTGAAGTCATCACGAATGAATATCAGGTAATAAAGTTAATCAATCCCATTACTCCATCATAATACTCCAGAGTCACTATTCAATATTGATTAAAAAACAATTGCTTTTAACAATAAACTAGCCATACTTTTAATGTTGAGCTCTTTGGCCTTGATTCAGAAATTTCCAAAATATTTGCAAGCTATAAAATTGCTCTGATTTGTTCTTTCAGAACATTTCCCCATTAGGAATACTTACAGAGGCAGACCAAACATACAGCAGAGTTCTGCCACAGTAAATAAAAACTCCAACTATTCACCAAACCCCAGAGAAAATAATGACAGATATCTGGCAGTGTTCCAAAAGACTTTGGCAATCTGGAATGTTGCAGATAAACACCAAAGGTATACATTAATAAACCACATCTTACAGAACTGACTAAAGAATTAATTAGGTATCAACTCTTTTAAACTGACTAAACTTCTCAAATCATATTTCAGTCAGAAGTAGTGCTGTTAAGTATTTTACCTGAAATAACTTTTCCAATTTTGTAGGTGATCTTAAAGAATTTATTTCTGTGAAGAGCTTTATTCATTTCTAATCTCAGAGAATGATTACAACACAGTTATGTCCATATTGGCATTCTGGAGGAGCTATTCACCTCAATGTCAATTCCCCCGCCTTTACCCTGTAACCCTGCAAAGTTCTTTTGCTTCAGATAATCCATTATTTTCATTGTACAGGAACATTTTGTACATCACATTAATAAATCGTAAAGAGAAACTTGAAAAAATAAATTGGACCAGGAAAACGGAAGTTCAGTTGAAAGAAAAATCTTGTTCAAAGTGCTATAATAAAAGCAGAAAATGCTGGAAAAACTCAGAAATTCCAAAGATGAACCTTTGGATTGAAATGTTAACCCCAATTCTCTCGCTACGAAAGCTGTTAGACCAGCTGAGTTTCTGCTGAACTTGGCTTTCCTTTCAAATCTCCGGCATCCCTGACATTTTGATTTTATTTGTTAACAGTGCTGCTGTATATGGCCAAATGAATGAATATTTTTCAGACTGAAGGAAGGTTTGTAGTGGAGATCCCCAGGGGTCGTTATGGGGACTCTGGCTTTTCCTGATATATATTAATGATCTGGATCTTGATGAGCAAGGGACAATTTCAAAGTGTGCAGATGACACAAAACTTGAAAGAATTGTAACGTGTGGGGAGGATAGTGTGGAACTTGAACAGGACATTGAACTTCATCTGCTAGCAATGTGTCAATGTAGAAATGTGAGGTGATGCACTTTGGACAGAAACTGAAAGATAACATAAAATATGGGGTACAAATCTAAACAGGGCACAACAACAGTGACTTGTATGTGTATATGTGCACAGAACATTGAAGGTGACGGAACAGATGGAGAGAAGTTAATAATAAGTGTTACTATCTAAAGTTTATTAATAATGACAAAGGAGAAAGGAGATGATGCTGAACTTGTCTCAGACACTTGTTAGGTCTCAGATCGATTACAGTGGAGAGCTCTGGGCACAACACAGGAAGGCTATGAATGCTTCGGAGAAACTGCTGAAGTGATTTACAAGAATGGTTCCAGGAATGAGAGAAGATGTGATAGAGGTTTGCAAAATTATGAGCTGGTTGGATATAGTAGACAGAGAAAAGTTGTTCACACACAAAAGAAACAAGAACAAGATGGAATAAAGTGATGAGCAAATGAAGCATAGGTGAAGTGAGAAAAAGCTTTCTCACACAGTGAGTGGTTAGGGTATGGAATGTATGGTTTGGAAATTTGGTGGATGCAAGTTCAATTGAGGCATTCAAGAAGGCATTGAATAATTATTTGGATAAAAGTGGGATATGGGAAATAGGCAGGAGATTAACACAAAGGAATCAGAACAGGCAAGATGGGCTAAATGGCTCCTTCTGCCACAACAGTTCTAATTTTTTTGTATTCTGGCCAACAGGTTGCATAATTATATAGGTCCTGCACATCACATTGATGTACATTTACATGTTATCGCCTGTTAAAAGGTTCAAACAGATATTACAGAATCACAATCCTAAACTATTATGTAATATTGTCTACATTTATGAAAATCACAATATGCTGTAACAGAGCATTTTGGCACAATGCATTTCAAAAGAGCTACAGTTTTATTTTGCTTCATGAGAAAATGACAGTAAATCTATAAAATAAAAAGGCACAATCCATCATTTTTAAAAAAACTTAGTCTTTGATGAGTACTTACAATCCCATTACTCCAACCTGAAGTAAGCTGCTCCATCACTTATACACAAAACAAAAAAAGCTGTAAACAAAAAAAAAAGAAATAACACAAGGTCCACATGCTTGGAGTAACAGATCCACTTCCACTGGGATACGTGCCTTCTGTTTATTCCAAAATAAGCCAAGAAAATTTATACTTGAAGAAAAAAGGCTTCTTAATTATGCAACATTTTTCACTGTGAAATGGCAAGGCAGAAAATGCAATATGTGCAGAAGGAACACAAATTGGCTGAATCAACAATAGAAAACTATAGCAGCTACATCAATAAACCTGTGCAGATATTTTGGTTATATCCATCATGGTTACTGATAAGATAGATGTTTTGGGTGAAAGATCAACTATAAACTGCATTTAATGTAACATTTTTATTGCTGTAAGGCAATTCATACGAGTACTAATAAAAGAAAACATTACACCAATCCCATACAAGGACGTATTTCAGCAATGACCAAAACCTTAGTCAAGCAGACAGGTTGTGTGTCTCAAAAGAGAAAAGAAGTGGAGGCAAAAGTGAGCAAGTGAACTCCAAAATTTGGGGCCCAGCTAACTAAAGGCACAGTCACTAATAATGGAAATGGAAAAATCAGCAGTACACAAATAGCCAGAAGTAGAGGGCTTTGAGAAGGTTATGGAGCTGGAAGGGAGTTAGGGAGGACAAGGTTATCCAGAAGATTTGAAAACAAGGATTTAGTTTTAAAACTGAGACACAGGTTAAACATGAATTAATACACGTCTTTGAGCAGGGTGTCGACAGGGCTTGAGTTAAGAAGTGAGCAGCTAAGTTTTAGATGACTCTGAGGTTACAGAAGATAGAACTATGGAGATAGGCCAGGAATCGATTGATATAGTGAAATATAGATGTAACAGAAGTATGGAATTGGACAAGTAAGTACCATATTACATTCTCTGCAACAGAAATCAATATAATTCAGCCAAAACAAAATCTTTTTTCTTTCACTTTTAATTTCACACTTTGTTTCAAGCTTCTGAAATAAATAAAAATTCAATTTTAAACAACATGCTAAAATACTGATAGATAAGTGAAATGGGTACAACTGGGGTTTCTTTTAGAGAAACAGATGTAATGCACAAATGTCTTATCACAATACAGAAACAGAACATCTTTCTACATCTGTTTCAATAGAAGTCTGTGTTGCAGTCTGAAACCTGACAAAAATGAGCATGACAGTTAGCAACAGTTAGCAACATGTATTACCTTAGATCAGAAATCCTATTCATTGTCTGATCCAACAACCTAGTGCAGTAAACGTTCTCTGCAAAAATGCTCTTGGCAGCTTTATGACTACTTATGAATAACATTACAATCATCTCCGAAAACATTTTACTTGCATAGAAGTTGTTGTCACACCTCTATGCAACATTGAATCAGCAGTCACAAAGCACTGGAAAAGTAATTTATAACACAAGTATTTAATGCTTTAATGAAAAAAAGGAACTACATTTTTACTGAGTTGCCATGGAATACACGGGGACGTGATACAAATCACACAAACAAACAAAAATTGATTTTAGAAGTTACAAGATCTTGTCTAGTAATGTTTCTTACATTGGATAGTTTATAGTTTATGTCAGAACAATCTGCTGCTTAAACAATATCCAGTGCTCTACTTGTAAACTGCCATATGTTGTGACAGTATCATAATCATACTCAGCATACTGCAGTATTCATCCATCCAATAGGAAGTTCCAAGGCAGCTACGGACTGCTGACTTGGAAATCAACCATTCATTTGCTGATATCAAATCCAAACAAGTCCATTAAGATTGTCCAGTTGTTAGAAAACAAAAAAAAATTGTTTCCTGCATTATTTGCTCTAACTGCGACACTGATAAACCATTAACACTAAAGCCAACATCAATTGAAACACAGATTATGAACAATATGCAATACATTGTTTAGCATTCAGGCTGCAGTTTTGAACATTACTAATCTTTGGGGTTAATAAAGAAAAAGTTAAATCTATACCTGTCAGTAAACATCTGATTATTTCAAGCTACTGTTGGTACTAATGCAGGAACCAAAATAATTCATGAAATTAGATTATTGCATTGACAGCATACTGGACAAAGGATAGCACCACAATGCTTTGTCACTTGAATTGGTTGCTGGCCAAATTACTTAATATTAAGCACGATTGTGCTTAACTATGTAAAAATATGCAAACATACATTAAATCTGAAACACAATGGGTTCCAAATCATTTAAACTCTGAATTTAGATAATTTGTGCATATTTAGATATCCAAGCCATTATGTTCAGCATTTGAAGTCTCATGTGACTAACAAAGTTATGGTGCGCATGAGATCTCAAATGCAAATAATTTGCCTTTAGTCTTTAATGAGTTTTCCTGATCGCAGACATTACAACGCTAATCATATGCCCACATTCACACAAATTGGAGGTAGGACTCTGTGCACTTAATATTGGCTTGAATCACAAAAGTAAAGAAAGAAAAATGTATACAAAAAATACTTTATAGCATTTTTTTCTCATTAGTGTACATTTTGACAAAATGCATATCAGAGCCAAGGCCTATAATTGACTAACTACATTATATGAGGTTATAATTCCACAGATGAACATTACTGCCTACTCGTATGACATTCAAATACCTGAATTCCAAACATTGCTGAAATGAGGAAAAGATCTAAATACATATCTCAAATTCACTGCAGTACATTGAAAGTCAGATACTGATTGCAGGTAGAAAGACTGCTGAAGGAAAATATAATGTGCGAAATTACATCAAAATTGCAATATCCTAACCCCGCATTTTCTACAAGGCAACAAGGAAGATATGTAGAATTTTCAGGTTACAACAAACACAACTATACTCTTCACATAATTTACATTTGGTAGAACTTCACATTTTCTCAGTCATTCAAAAATGCCCTGCTCACACTGCTACAGAATCCAGCTATAACTTCTGTGCAAATCATTTATACGCCGTATGTGAGAAGGTCAACCAATTCTAACGACCAGCGAAGAACACATAAATTACAAACATAAGAAATATGCATGGTTGCATTCAAGATTGGCTCATTAACCAAGCATAGTTTCATGGACATTGCATGCAGATTATGCATGTTAGGCCATTCAATGCCAATCATACAATTCTTTCTTCTTAGATGGAAGACTCACAGCACTAACAACAATAGAAACATAGTTAAGCATATAAAGATTAGAGTTATTTAAAGTCAGTTTTGAAACACTCTATGGTATTTTACTTTTCTTGCAAGAGTGCTGGGATATTGATATTCCAACCAATAGCTTGACGATCAAAACCACAAGAGAAGAGGTTGCATGTTGGATTGTCCTCACTCCAAGCTGTGCAGCACACCATACGCCGATGGCCCTGTAACAGATGATAAAAAGGGGTTAGTAGTCTGTCACTCCAACGTAAGTTATTTCCTCTTGCAGGCTCTGAATCCTTTCTATTCAAATTAATTTCTTCAGCTTTTGTGGTTGACTAGCATTACACTAGAACGCTAGTAAACAATTTGGCTTCTTTAGAGAAGACTAAATTTGTCAGTAAAATGAATGACCACATCACAAAGGAGGGGAAAGGTTTCCTAGAAATAAGCACTGCTATTCTCAATCATGCTTTTAAATTTATGGCAACTTCTTGGCATGGACTGTAAGAGACTTATGGCTATCATCTTAGTGTCAAGCTTTTCAGCAAATTGGAATCATCTGAATTATCAAAACTTGCAGTTCATTGATGAATGTTATGATTTCCAGTTTAGTATTCAATAGTTCCAACTTTACAGTAAGCTTAGCATTTTTCTTACTTCCATTTAGTTTTAGCTATATCCAAACTGGTGGTCGGTTGATACAATTGACATGTCATTGATCATTATCAATTAGAATATAATAGGTCCAGATAGGAGGCAAAAAAAAAAAATCGCCAGCAGTGGAAAACTTTAGAAGCCACATATCTAAAGTTTCTCCAAAGCATGTTACACTTTCCATTCATCATACCTTGAATTAGTGACACATTGCATCAGAACAACTTGAACATGGACTGCAGCAGTTCAAGAAGGTAGCTCACCACCAACTTCTCAAGAGTAACTAGAGATGGGCAATAAATGCTGGTCAGCCAATGACCCTCAGGTCCCACAAATGAATCACTGAAGTGTCACAATACAAAAGTAAACTATTCAGCCCATTGTATCTGCACCATCTTGCCAGAGGAGCACAGTGAGCATCTGAATGAATTAATATTTTTTGCTTCCACCATCTTATTCCATAGGTATACCACTCACTTATAAATGCTTTGATAGATCAGTCTTGAATTTATCACCTATCAACTGCAACCCATGTTCTCCTGTTCTAAAGCAAAATGACAACGTTTATAATAATCATCAGACTGTGTTACTTCTGTTCCAGCAGCTTGAGAGTTCTAAAAAATACGTTACTCATTTCCAAACTGATGCATTATTGATACCCATTAGAATCCTGAAATTGGTAATCATATCACCTCCCCACCTCATCCTTTCAGGTAACATAGGAGCAGGAGTAGGCCGTTCAGCTCCTCAAGCCTATTCCACCATACAATGATTTCATAGCTGACTGGAGTCTATCTCCAGAAACCTGCCTTTGGCCCATATCCTTAATGCCTTTGCTCAATAAAAATTTACACATTCCAGATTTAAAAGTAACAGTTGACCTAGCATCCACTACTGTTTGTGGAAGAGTTCCAAATGTCTACCATCCTTTGTGTGTAGAAGTGCTGCCTAACACCTTTCCTGAACAATCTGACCTGATGATTCTAAAATATCAGAATCTCTAATTATCATAATTATTCCTCATAATACAATCCCTCCATCTCTTCAAATCATTCTGGTTGCTCCCTTATGTACCCTTTCATAGTTGTTTGTGCCCACTGAAACCAACTGTTCACACAATACTCCGAGTGGCAGCACTTCTTATTTCGGGTTAATGGTAGATCTCAAAGTCTGATTTTCTTTACCTAATACCATTCAACATTGTTGATGACAGTATTAATGTATCATATAACAGGATCCCCAGATCACTTTCATATTCAAAACACATTATTTTCTTTCTTTCTAAGCACAAGCACTTTCCCAGATTTTTTTCACATCAAGCAATTTGAATTTCATTATATTGCAGTTCTTCAGAAAATTTTAGCGTCTATTATAAAAGATGCATAGGACAGTGTTTAGAAATACATAATCAAGCATGGTTTCATGAAGAAGAAATTATGCCTCACAAAAAGAGGTTTTTGAGGTAGTAGCAATGAGGGTAAATAAAAAGGAAGCAGTGAATACATTTGAATTTCCAGAAGGTGATTGTTAAGGTGCAGTACAATAGACTACTTAATCAGATAAGGGTCCATGGTACTGAGGAAATATTTTAGCATAAATAGAGAATTGGTTAACTAAAAAAAAAGGCACGTTAGGATAAAGGAAGTCGGGTGGATATTTTCAGAACGGTTACCTGTGACCAACAGCATGCCACAGAGATCAGTACTGGGATCACAATTACTTACAGTATATATTAATGACTTGGAAGATAGAAGTACATGCACTGTGGGAACATTTGCAGATGACACAAAAATAGCTGAGAATACAAATGGTGAGGATGATATAAACAGCCTGCAGCAGGATATAGAAAGGTTAGACATGTGGGCAAAACTTGACAGATGGAAAGTTAAAATGTGAAGTTATACAATTTCACACAAAGGACAGATGAGCTAAATATTAGTTAACTCAAGAAAGACTTCAGAGAGCTGCTGCAGTAATAAAGGATTTAGAAGTCCTTCTGCATTAATCACCAAAAGCTAACGTACAAGTTCAGCAGGTAATAGAGAAGGCAAATGAGATGTCAACTTTTATTTCAAAGGGAGTGAAGTATAAAAACAGGGAGGTTTTCCTAAAACTATACTAGGTGCGAGGTGGACCACAGTTGCAACATTGTGAAAAGCTTTGGTCCCCTTATCTAAGGAGACGTACTGACATTGGAGAGGCAGTACGTTTCACTGGGTTGCTTTTTGGTAAAGAGGGCTTTTCTTATGAGAAGGTGAATTGGTTGCAGAATATACAGATGAGTTTAGAAGAATGAGAGTCAATCCTATTTAAACATATAGGAAGTTTGACATGGTAAACATCCTCTTGTGGGGCAACCTAATACAAGGACATAATCTTGGGGGAAAGGGTCACCCAGTTAGGGCAGAGATGAGGAGGAAATTCTTCTTTCAGACAGAATCAATCTGTGCAAGTATCTATGAATAACCAATCAGCAGAGGTTGGTTACCATCAAATATATTCAAGGCTGAGATAAACAGACATTTTTTTAAATCAGTGAGGGAATTGAGAGTTATGGGGAAAAGGCAGGTGATTGGAGATAAGGATTATCAGATCAGCCATTATCTCACTGAATGACAGAACAGACTCAACGGACCAAATGGCCTACTTCTGTTATTGCATCCTATGATCACTAGGCATATCAGTCAAATACCTAAATATATGTAAAATTAATATCAATGACACTGTTGTGGAATCCATGTTATTTTCTAACTCCCAATGAAAACTGAACCAAGGAAAGAACAAAAGGCAAGACTTACATCCATATAGTATAATCACTATGAAAGTGCGAAAATAATGTACTTCATAGAGTCATAGAATTACACAGACCCTTCAGTCCAACTTGTCCATGATGACCAGGTATCTTAATTAGCCCCATCTGCCAGCATTTGCCCCATATCCCTCTAAACCCTTCCTAATCATATATCCATCCAGATGCCTTTTGAATGTTGTAGCTGTACCTGACTCCACCACTTTCTCCGGCAGCTCATTCCATATCCACACCACCCTCTGCATGAAAAAGTTGCCCCTTAGGTCCCTTTTATATCTTTCCCTTCTCACCTTAAACCAATGCCTTCTTGTTTTGGACTCTCCCACCCCCGGTAAAAGACTCTGCCTATTTACCCTATCCATCCCCCTCATAATTTTATAAACCTCTATAAAATTATAGTCAGCCTCCGACTCTCCAGGGAAAATAGCTCCAGTCTATTCAGCCTTTCTCTATATCCCTCCAACCCCTCTTTTCTGAACCCTTTTAAATTTCATACCAATAAGGTGCTTTTGAAGCGTAGTTACTGTTACAGCAGAGCTAACAAAACTGTAAATTTGCACTCATCAAACTTGGACAACAGCTATGTATGTGATAATGGCCAGATGATTTTTCTTCTATGATGCTGAGAGATAATCATTAGTCAGCACATCAGGGATAACTCCCATGCTCTTCCTTGAAATACCACCAGGGGAACTTTTTCATTCAACCAAGCAGGCAGATGTTACCACAGTTTACCATCTCATCCAAAAGATAGTCCCAACAAGAATGAAATGCTCCCTCAATGCAACAATGGAGTGGCAACCTTGATTTCAGTGCTCAAGTCCTAGCGTGTGACTTGAACCTGGACCCATGTGATTTAGTTGGTCACCAACTGAGTTCTGTACAAATTGTAAGATTTGCTGATTAAAGCTTCCTAAGGAAACCTAAAGATTGGTCAATAACTAAGTTTCAACTATTTTCAGGCACAGGAACTATTGCTATTTCATCAAAATGCATCTACTCATTTTTACATCAAACACCCGTACAGCTTACCAAGTGCATGGCCACAGTTGTCAAGGGAAAATGCAGTAAACTGGCAATATTTATAAGGTTCTATATGCATAAATGTCAGCTTTAGTTTGTGCATCATTTTGCACTTAAGATATATACAATTTTTTTGTAAGCTTCGATTTTTCAAGAAATTATTACTCTACTTAACCTTATGGACAAAGTAAAATGCAATGTTATGTCATTATAGTTACAATGTGATGCATTTACAAATTTGATGAAAAGAACGGTCTTGTTCACTTTTTAATCTGTTGACTTCCACAGTTCTGTAGATATTGTAAGATTTGCCGATTAAAGCTTCTTAAGGAAACACAAAAATTGGTCAATAACTAAGTTTCAACTATTTTCAGGCATAGGAACTACTGCAATTTTATCAAAATGCATCTATTCATTTTTACTAACCTTAAAGCAATCCTAATTCTCTTGGTTATAATTGTATGAAAAAAGTCACTAGCTTAATGATAAGTCTATTAGAAGGATAAAAATTAAGCACTGAAATAAAATTTGAATTACCTGACGATTACTGCGGGGTAGACGTGCTAAACGTACTCCTGACATATCAAATAATCGAACTTGACGATTGTCATGAGGAAGTGCTATAATCCTCTGATTAACTGAAACACTTATCCTGCAATAGGAACAGAGTCATTTTATGAATACTTCAAATAACATTCAATAGAATAGCACAGTGCCAGAATTCCAGGTATATTTAGTACCTTCTAACCATAATACGGGCATGGTGTCTTCCTCTTTACCCATTCAGCTACTTTGGAATGACAAACATATAGCTCAGTTATTCTGAACGGTTTCAAATTTTAGTACAAATGGTTAAAAAAAAAATCAGCGCTGAGTCTTTTAGCTCTACAACATTTTTTATGCAACAAATCAATGATACTTCAATTCAGTGACAGCCAATGAGACAAAGCGAGGGGAAAAATAACATATTCTAACTGGAAAAGTATTATTACATAGCGAAAAGATAGGGCACTAAATCACACCAGCCAGTGTAACTGGTTCATACCAGTGTTTAAGCTCCACTTATTCTTCCTCCTTTCCATATTCATTAAATTCTGATCAGCATGATCTTTTATTCCTATCACCTTCATAGGCTTATATGGCTTCCCCTTGATTTCAGCTGCAACATTTGCCTTAATCACTACCTGTGGTTTCTCACCATTCACTGGGTAAAGATGTTTCTATTGAAGTCCCCATTCAAAGTTTGGGAGAAGATTTGTAGCTCGGGTGCACGTTGTTGTGGTTCTGTTCGTCGAGCTGGGAATTTGTGTTGCAGACGTTTTGTCCCCTCTCTAGGTGACATCCTCAGTGCTTGGGAGCCTCCCGTGAAGCACTTCTGTGATCTTTCCTCCGGCATTTGTAGTGGTTTGAATCTGCCGCTTCCGGTTGTCAGTTCCAGCTGTCCGTTGCAGTGGTCGGTATATTGGGTCCAGGTCGATGTGCTTATTGATTGAATCTGTGGATGAGTGCCATGCCTCTAGGAATTCCCTGACTGTTCTCTGTTTGGCTTGTCCTATAATAGTAGTGTTGTCTCAGTCGAACTCATGTTGCTTGTCATCTGAGTGTGTGGCTACTAAGGATAGCTGGTCGTGTCGTTTCGTGGCTAGTTGGTGTTCATGGATGCGGATCGTTAGCTGTCTGCCTGTTTGAACTATGAAAGCAACCACCCCAACACACACAAAAGAAGTTGCATCAAGACACTATTCAAAAGGGCCACAACACACTGCAGCACACCAGAACTGCAAAAAGAGGAAGAAGAACACCTATACAATGTATTTGCCAAAAACGGATACCCGCGCAATTTCATCAACAGATGCCTAAGGGAAAGACAACAGAACGAGGACATGCCGCACCCCAAAGGACTAGCCACACTGCCATACATCAAGAACATTTCCGAACTGACAGCCAGACTACTGCGACACTGGGACTCATAACAGCACATTACCAACAGCCACTCTCAGACAACAATTCACCAGAACGAAGGACCCAATACCTAGCATGAGCAAAACCAATGTAGTGTACAAAATCCCATGCAAGGACTGCACAAAACACTACATAGGACAAACAGGAAGACAGCTAACGATCCGCATCCATGAACACCAACTAGCCACGAAACGTCACGACCAGCTATCCTTAGTAGCCACACACGCAGATGACAAGCAACATGAGTTCGACTGAGACAACACTACTATTATAGGACAAGCCAAACAGAGAACAGCCAGGGAATTCCTAGAGGCATGGCACTCATCCACAGATTCAATCAATAAGCACATCGACCTGGACCCAATATACCGACCACTGCAACGGACAGCTGGAACTGACAACCGGAAGCAACAGATTCAAACCACTACAAATGCCGGAGGAAAGATCACAGAAGTGCTTCACAGGAGGCTCCCAAGCACTGAGGATGTCACCTAGATAGGGGACGAAACGTCTGCAACACAAATTCCCAGCTCACGAACAGAACCACAACAAGTCCCCATTCAGTTTCTTTGTGATTATTTTATGTTAACAGCCTCTAATTTTACCTTTCTCAACAGATGAAAATGTGCCCTCTGTCCATTCTGTCAAAATCTTTCATAATTTTGACAATTGTTTAGTAGGTAATTAGTAGGTAATTTCTCGGCTTTCTCTTTCCAAGATAAACTAAGGCCAACTTGGTCATCCATTCCGAATCAGTATAACCTCAAGTCAAGCATTTATTTACAAATTTAAAAACCACACAACACCAGGTTATAGTCCAACAGATTTATTTGGAAGCACTGGTTTTCGGAGTGCCACTCCTTCATCAGGTGGCTAATGCTTCCAATTAAACCTGTTGAACGATAACCTGGTGTTGTGCGACTTTTAACTTTGTACACCCCAGTCCAACACCAGCACCTCCAAATATATCTTATATACAATTGTTGTTATAGTCATAGAATGGAAACAGACCCTTTGGTCCAATTTGTCCATACTAATCAGACATCCTAAATTCATCTGGTCCCATTTGCCAGCATTTGGCCCATATTTCTCTAAAACCTTCCTCTTCATATTCCTATCCAGATATCTTTTAAATGATGTAATTGTACCAACCTCTGGCAGCTCATTCCATTCAGGCACCGCCTTCTGCATGAAATAGTTGCCCTTTAGGTCCCTTTTAAATCTTTACCCTCTCATCTTAAACTTATGTCTTCTAGTTTTGGACCCCCCACCCTGGGGAAAAGACCTTGACTATTCACTCAGCCCTGTCTCTCATGGTTTTATAAAACTCTATAAGGTCACCCCTCAGCCTCTGACATTCATAGAAAATAGCCCCAGCCTGTTCAGCCTCTCTGAATTGCTCAAATCCTCTAACCCTGGCAATATCCTTGTAAATCTTTTCTGAACCTTTTCAAGTTTCACAACATCCTTCCTACAGCAGGGAGACCAGAATTGAATGCAGTATTTTAGAAGTGGCCAAACCAATGTCTGCACCGCCACAACGTGACCTCTCAACTCTATACTCAATACACTGACCAATAAGGCAAGCATATCAAACACTTTCTTCGCTACCTTGTCTACCTGTGACTCCACTTTCACAGAACTTTGAACCCGCACTCCAAGATCTCTTTGTTCAGCAACACTCCACAGGACCTAACCATTAAGTGTATAAGTCCTGCCCTGATTTGCCTTTCTAAAATGCACCACATTGCAGTTATCTAAATTAAACTCCATCTGTCACTGCTTGGCCCATTGGCCCATCTGATCAAGGTCCCGTCGAATCTGAGGTAACCTTCTTCGCTGTACACTACACTACCAATATTGATACTATCTATATCTCCTGCATTCACAACCAAATCATTTATGTACCTTCTTCACACCATCTCCAGTGCCTCCATATCCATTTTTGAACATGGAAACGTACTTCAGACAACACCAAATATAGTGTAACCAAATTTGGTACAAGTTTAATATAACTTCTCTACTTTAAAATGCTATTCCTCCAGAAATATATTCCAGTTCTTCATTGTTTTTGTTTGGTCTCGATGGCTTCCATCATGATTTTTAGAAATTTATGTATTTGAACACTGACATCCCTTTGCACCTCTTATTCCAAATAGATTCTTATTTTCCGAAGAATACATAACCTCCTTACTATAGTGTACTAAAACAACACTTCATACTTAAAGGTGGAACACATTGGTTAATTATATGCCTTTTCTGAAATCTTATTAATATTTCCTTGTAATGTGTTTCAGTATTCCCAAGAGATGATCCATTCCAATTAGAAATTGTGTTTGATTAAATTATTAATATAATTTGTGATCAAAGCAATCAAAGTATCAATCCTTGTGTAACCCCATTTACTCCTTTCAGTCACTTTGAAGAGTTAGTATATATTTATTCGCTGCATTGAATCTTCTGCTACTTTTAAAGAAAAAAAATCAAGATGTGGGCACCAGCATCTTTAACACCCCTTGAATTGAGTGTTTAGCATGACCATTTCAGAGGGCAATTAAAAGTCAAATACCTTGCTGAGAGTCTAGAGTCATGTGCAGGCCAGACTAAGTAAGGATAGTAGATCTACCTCCCTAAAGGACATAAGTGAACCAAATGGATTCTTACAACAATTGGTGATAATTTTAATCATTAATTGCCATTACTGAAACTAATTTCAACTCCAGATTTATTAATTAAATTTGAATTACACCAGTTAACTTGTAGGGATCTGAACCCAAGTCACCAAAGCATTAGCTTGGGCCTCTGAACTAGTTCAGAAGATTACCATCACACAACCATCTCCTCTATATGTTGTGACTTTGTTAATTAGATGATTATGTGGTGTGTTATCAAAGGTGCTTTGGAAATCTAAATATATTAGATCTAGTAACTTGCCCTTGTCTATCTGTCGCCAATTCAAAAAATTCAATGTGGTCGATGAAGCAAAGGCTTTAAAATGCATGTTGGCTGTTCATTATTTTTGGTTTCTTTATATTTTAAAATAGTTTTCTATTTTACAAGGTATTCAATTAGATTTCTTACTATCAATGTTGATCTAGCCAATCTATAATCTCCTAAGTAACTTACGGGAAAAAGGTCGATATCATTGGGAAAAGAAATGATAATATCTTTTGCAATAATCATCAAATGGTGTTATTTCTACTCCAAGAACTTAGCATGGAAAAATATATTACTCAATCCCAAAGTGATGCATGTTAATTTGAACCTAAATGTGGTTGTCAAATGATTATACACTCTCACTCAGTGTGCCTTTTTTGTTAATGATATGCAACACACCCAATATCAACAAAACTGGTAATTCTTCCAATGCGTGTCTTGAAAACTGATGACAAAGCACAGAAATCAGACAAACAGGAAGTAGGATTTTCTTTTAAAAAGGCCAGATCAGTTAGAAAGAGTATTTCATAACTTGAAGGTGTACTAGAGCACATCACAACCAATGAATTATCCGTGAAGTGTAGGCAGGCATTCCCACAGGGTGCCGTAAACAGAAAGTGAGACGAATGGCCAGTTCATCTGTTTTGGGGTAAGTTTGAGGGCCCATGTGTTGCAGCTACACAGATAAGAAGGCTGATTTGATTTGGCTGTCTGTTTTTCTGCTGTAACGAGTGGCATGCTTTACATCTGTCTAAACAGATTACATACAGCCATGAATGTTGGGCATGGCTCCTGAAAAGCCTGGGTGCTTAAGTGCTACAAGATTTTTAAAAAATATTTTAACCACCTCAACAATTTCTGGTCCATTTCATCTGAAAGATGGCGATGCAGCACTTGCTCAGAACTCAAAAGAAGAGCCAGCCTACTCCATGCGGTTAAGACCTAAAGTAGATGTGGAATCTTAATCATCTATTCTGAATGAGACTGTCATCACTGAGATATACAATGTGCAACAGTAAAGAAATGCAGGAAAGATGAAAAGAGCAATGGAACAATTTGAAGATGTTTATAAAATTTGAACTTAACACTTGGTCGTTATCATACAGCTGTTAATTTGTTAACTCGCCCAACTTCCAAGTGAAAGGTTGCGTGACCTTCAGTGTACGCACTGTTTGAAATTTACAAGAAGACACAGGATTAAAGCAAAGCAATTTTCCATCTGATACAGGATGGGTGATAAGGGAAGTGTCTGCAAATGCCTTCCAACTGTCTCTCATGAGCTTTATCAGATTTTTAAGGGATAATTACAATATTGCTTTAAAAATGAGCTACAAAACGAGCAAAGTTCATAAAAGGATTGTGTTGACAGAGGCATTTTTGATTCTAACAGTAATCCAAATCTAATAAGTAGGAAAGTACACACAGATGTGCAAATACCATTGTAAACTGAAAACCATCAGTTCAAAATTTACTTAAGCTTTTCTTTTCCACTTTTACTTTAATCAGTAACCTTTACAATGCAGAAATATACTTTCAGCTTAGGTGCTAATGTCTCAGCTAATTTCAAAAGTTCAATTCAGAAGATTCACCTAACAGTGCCCGAACAATGTTTTGAAATGGCAGTAACAGCCTCCTCAGCATTTCCCCTCTCATCCTTTCAAATCTGGTTCCTCCTGCTTCTGAAAATACAACTCTTATTGGGTACGGTCCTGCATTAAGAGCCACTTCTATCTGAATGAACATTCTTCTTATGAGAGTCTTGGTTACAGGTGCTCGGTTTAATATGCAGTTCTAGAAGCGAGGAAAGACAATAAAAGCTGAGTTCAATGATGTCCTTACCTGCACTTTCCAGAGTTATGAATGCTCTCTCGTGTCCAGTATTATTGGGGCTAAGTATAGCCAATTGCACTGACTGGAGATAATTTAACTCAATATAGATTACACATCAAAATAAATGACAACCCCATGGGGCAGCTCCAAATCCCTCTTGAGCCACACAGCCTCACTTAACAAGATGCACTTTTCTGAATCATTAAATCATTCTTTCTTTCCACCAGCAAGCAGTGCTGCACAACCTAAGTGCTTTGGGACATTCTGAGAATGTGATAAATGTTGCATATAAGAAAGTTCCTCCATGTTCAACCATTTGCTTTCAGAGGAAACATCAGTGAAAATCAGTGCTAATCAGTGCCAGAGGTAGAGAAAAGGAAGTTATATCACAAACTCAATCTTTGGTTCAGCATCTGTCATTTCTAAACTGACTAAATCTATGAATTACAAATTACTGGTATGAACTTGCAAATCATGTAAACGAAAACAAGCCATTTAATGTAATGTTAATGCAACCCCTGGTAGTCCCAAAAGAAACCAAATGAAAAACATAATATAGTAGCTTAATTTTGAAACCCCATACCTGTAATTTTGTTCCTAAAAAAATACAAAATTGTACAAAAGATATACAAATTGATCATTATTAATTCAAGATGGCAATCCATCAGTAACTCCACTAAGAAACCCTTTTCTTCAAATATCACACAAACCCTACACTGAAATGGAGACTGTTTGACTCATCGTGTCTGCACTGGCTCTTCAAACGAGCATCACCACCTGGTGCCAGTCTATTGCTTTATTTCCCCATATCCCTGAACATTAAAAAACAATGTTCTTCCTACCAAAATACATCACCTCACTTCCCTGCATTAAACCTCATTTGCCACCTATCTGCCCACTCCACAGTTTACAATTCTTTCAAATTTTGTGTCATCAGCAAACTTTGAAACTGCCCTCTGTACATGAAGATCCAAATCATTAATATGCCTCAGGAAAAGCACAGGACCCCATACCAACCCGTCAGGAACTTGGACACATATCATCCTTCAGCTCAAAAAGTAAGTATTGACCATCCCTCTCCGTTCCTATCATTCAGCCAATTTGTATCCATATTGGTTCAGACATTTTTATTCTATGAGCTTAACTAGACTGAGCGTACAATTGACTGATTCCAGAAATAAGGATTTATTTTACACTCAATCTTGGGGCGAGGATGTCATTGATTTGCCAAAATGTACTGCCATCTCTAGTTTCCCTTGGAAAGGTGGTAGTGAACCAGTGCAGCCCATGTGCTGTAGTTAGGCCCACATTGTCCTTTGGGAGGGAATTCCAGAATTTTGAATCAGCAACACTGAAGGAACAGCTCTATATTTCAAGTTGGGATGGTGAGTGACTTGAAAGGAAATTTGGAGGTGGTGATGTTCCCATGATCTTGTCTTTCTAGATGGTCGTGATTATGGGTTTGGAAGGTATCAAGGGTCTTGGGTCAATTTCTGCAGTGAGTCTCATAGATGCCACATACTGCTGCTACTGAGGGTCAGTGATGACGGGAATAGATTCTTGTGGATGTGGTGTGAATCAAACAGGCTGCTTTGCCTTGGATGGTGTCAAGCTTTGAGTGTTGTTGGAGCAGCATTCATCCAGGTAGGGAGCAAGTCAAAAATTCTCAGATTGAGATCAGTTTCAAATCATCAAATGAAATAATGAATTTTGGTTTGTCAGTAAATTACTGTAAAATGCAGGCAGATAAATAACAAAACATGCCAAAGACCCAGAAATAAGGCAAAGATCAGTGAGGTTTCCAAAATTAGGATTCTAAAACACAATAACAATGTGGAGCGAGTTTTACTCTGTATCTAACGCTGTGCTGTATTGTCCTGGGAGTGTTTGATGGGGACAGTAAACAGAACGCTTTACTTTCAGTTTAAAAGAGAAGTGGTAGCTTTAGTTTCAATTTGAAAGTATCGAGGGATCTTACTCTGCATTTAACTTCGTGTTATGCTTCTCCTGAAAGTGGCTGAAGTGGACAGAGACCTTGACTTTCAGTTTTAAAAAGTAGAGTGTGTTTCACTCCACATCAGACCCTGTGCTGTTCCTGTCCTGGGAGTATTTGATGGGGACAGTATTGAAGGAGCTTTACTCTCATTTTGCATTCAGTTTAAGGGAGCAGAGGGTGTTTTACTGTACCATCCCTGTCCAGGCAATGTTTATTGATGGTAGTGTAGAGGATGCTTTACTCTGTACCTAACCCCATTGCTGTCCCGGTTCTGGGTTTGATGGGGGCAGTGTAAAGGGAGCTTCACTTTGTTTCTAACACTCTGCTGCCACTGTGCTGAGACTGTTTTATGGGGACAACATACAGAGAGGTGTACTTTAAAAGAGTAGAGAGAATTTTACAATATATCTAATATCCCTTGTTGTACCTGTAGAGGTGAAGGAAATTACTGAGATAAAGAGGGTGGAGGAAATGGAGGAATTGGAAAACTGGAATGACTATTTTAAAACTGGTACTGCTGGACAGGGAAGGTCAGGGAGCACGCAGGTGAATGAAAGTTGCTGTGAAACATGCGTTAAACACATGTATCTTATGAAGAGATTGAGTAGTTTAGGCCTTTATGTTCTGGAATTTAGAAGAGTGAGAAGAGATCTAATTTAGGTATACAAAATGCCAAAGAGGACACAGAGAGGATGTTTCCTCATATAGGGCAATCTGGAATGAGGGGTTGTAATTTTATGAGGGGAAGCACATTTTAAACAGAGATAAAGAGACATTATTTCTCTCAAAGAAGCATGAATCTGTGGAATTCACGATCCCAATGTGCGAGGACATTGCGTAAATTTAAGGAGCAGACAACATTTTAGTTAGTAATGGGTTAAAGGGTTATGGATAGTGGGCAGGGAAGTGGAGTTGAGATTTAGATGAGCCATGATCATGTGAAATGATGGATCAGGCTCATGGGGCTGAATTGCCTACCCCTGCTCCTGGCTCATACTCCTCGCAAATCTGCTGTGTCCCCATATCAAAAAGCACTCTGAAAGTTCATGTACATCGTATCAATAGCAGTAACTTCATCAAGCCTTTGTGTTACTTGCTCAAAAACTCCAGGAAGTTAGTTAAATATGATTTTCCCCTTTAGAAACTTATACTGACTCTTCGTAATCAACATACGTTTTTCCATATGACTACTAAACCTATCCTATATAACTATGTCTTGAAGCATCCCCATCACTGAAGTTAAATGACTTGTCTGTAATTACGGTGATTATCCTTTCAACTTTTCTTGGAACATGACTATAATGTTTGCAATTTTCCAGTCTTCTGGCATCTTCTCAAAATCTAGGGAGGATTGAAGGGTTATGGTCAGTCCCAGCAATATCCACTCTCATTTCCTTTAAAATCCTTGGATGCATTTCATTCAGCCCCAGTACCTTATAAACTTTAAATACAAACTGCCCATTCAAAACTTCTCCCTATCAATTTTGAACCCTTCTAGGGACAGTTTCCTCCTCCATCAACATGGCCTGGGGAATATAGAACATAGAAAAGTGCAGCACCTTCAGCCCATGATGTTGTGCCTAGGAATATTCCTGATCTAAAACAATAACTGAACCTACGCACCCCTCAATTCACTGCTATCCATGTACATGTCCAGCAGTAGCTTAAATGTCCCTAATGACTCTGCTTCCACCACCTCAGCTGGCAACGCATTCCATGCGTTCACAACTCTCTGTGTAAAGAACCTACCTCTGACATTTCTTCCATACCTTCCTCCTATCACCTTAAACTATGACCCCTCATGCCAGTCAATCTTGCCCTGGGGAAAATTCTCTGGCTATCGACTCTATCCATGCCTCTCATTACCTTGTACACCTCGATCAGGTCACCTCTCTTCCTCCTCCTCTCCAGAGAGAAAAGTCCGAACTCAGTCAACCTCTCTAGATAAGACAAGTCTTCCAGTCCAAGCAGCATCCTGGTAAACCTTTTTTTTGCACCCTCTCCAAAGCCTCTGTATCTTTCCTATAGTAGGACGACCAGAACTGGGCACAATATTCCAAGTGCGGTCTTACCAGGGTTTTGTAGAGCTGCACTCCCCTGTTTGAATTTACAAAATATGTAAA